>NC_047109.1:9219798-9519798 GCF_902500255.1 Thalassophryne amazonica | reverse complement strand
TTATAACTCACAGAAGACTGGAGTTGATATTTTTTGAACTCGTCTTTAAGCTGAGATTTGACATTCTGACCTTGGAGAGCACGGCGGCGTGTAAAAATTTGGGCTTTTGCACACATACTGTATTTTTTCTTCTTTATGTTAAACTGTATAAAATTATGCACTTTAATGCTCACAAATCTCTAAAACATGATATAAATCAAATAAAAAGATCAAAGCCAAAAATAAAGCAGCAAGGAGCAACTGAGGGGCCCAAACCCTGTTAACACGCCCGTGCAAAGCCCCCCATGTCCCCTGCATCTTCTGGTGTCACTTTAACTAGGGGTTGGTGTTTGCACAAATATTTTGAAATACCCCCTTAAAAATATGGAGACGGTTATTATGAACAATAAAATGCAACTCATTGACCAAAGGATCAGTCTAACTAAATCCCCCCCCCCCCCCCATACATATGCCCCCTGAAGTCGAAAGCCCTCAAATCATGCATTTTTCACTCCAAAATGCTGCTGAAGGTACATCTGAGATGCAAGCCTGAATTTGATCTGTTTTGGTGAAAGAAAATCCTCCTCTGTACCACTTCATCATGAACAACTGGTGATGCAACATGCAAAATTTGCACTGTGCACAATTTCTACAATCACAGCCATAGAAGCCTATAACTTCTTCTGGGTTGTCTGGGTGTTGGTGGCTTTCCTCACTCTTCTCCTTCTTGCACAGTCACTCAGTTTTTGTGAACCGTCTACTCCACACAGATTTACCACAGAGTGCCATACTGTTTGTATTTCTTCGTAACTGATGTAAATAAAGTCCAAGACATATTCAGTGGCAGCTTCACCATCAGAGAGCCTCGTCCACAAAGACCACAAAAAACTCCAAGCTGTCACTGATGTTAAAGGGGGCAACACAAGGTATTAAGACCAGGGGGATGTAAACTTTTGTTCAGGGTCATTTGGGTAGTTTCTGTTGTTATTATGATTTTACAAAAGTAAACACACTCGTTTGATAATAAATGGCTTCACACGACCACTAACCATGAGTGAAAAAAACCTTTTTGTGTTATCATTCATATTCTCTGAAAAAAATGGCTAATAAACCAAAATGGTATGTAAACTTTGAGCACAACTGTAAATCCTTCACAATTTACCATTCACCACAATTCACAATTCAAGTCTTGGTGGCTTCCCTCACTTGTCTCCTTCTTGCATAGTAACTCACTTTTTGAGAACTGCCTGCTCCGGACAGATTTACGATGGAACGATGATGATTTACTTGTTATATGAAAGCAGCTGTCCTCAACCAGTGGTCTGTGAACGGCCCCTAGTGGTCTGTGAGTATATTGACAAAATATCTATATATTAAAAGCTAAGTGGTCTCTGTGTGCGTGCGTGTGTATGGCTTTGATCATGGAGAAACCGGGGAGAGCTGACACTTGCTGTTTCTTATGTTTCTATATTTTGGGTCAAGGATGAATGCTGTGTAAACAGAAACTTGACACGACTAATATTTTAGGAGAAGTGATATTATCTTACAACAGTGAACACTGGACATTGATATGATCATTAATCAGTCCCTGGTGACCAGACAAGCTCTGAACAAAGGAAATATCTCAGCCTTTCCAGTTGCAAAACATGACATCATGTAAATGTGCCAAATAATAAATACAGTTATTCACAAAACTTTCTCATTTTAATTTCCTGCACTTTTAGTTAAAATCATTATAGAAACTTTGCATAATTTATTACCACCCTTGAAAATTGTCAGCTGCCTATTTTATAAACATGACCCCATCTAGGGCCCGTGGATCCCCACAGGTAACACGCTGGTCACATTTTAAATTAATATCATATTATACCTTAAAAGTGTTTTTCAAACTGTTTAAAAATGACTGCAAAGTGTAATTGATGGTAAAATACTGTAGTAATGTTGGAGTAGTACACAAACGTATTGTTTTTGGATATTTGGGCCATTTGGTGGTCAATGAGATTTTTTTAATTTTTTGGTTAAGTGGTTCTTGGTCTGGAGAAGTTTGAGAAACACTGTGCTCGAGGGGGTTCACATCCCTCAGTTCTGTGTCCGTGCGTGTAGAAACCCCTCCTGCTATAAGACACAGTCAGGCTTTATTTTAGACGTCTCTCTCTGATACTCGGTACACGTCTTCAGATGAAGTTGATTTGGGCTTTGGTTGGTTTCATGGCTACTTACAGGCTGCTTTTCATCTGACGCAGAACCTCCACTGAGTAAATAATGAGATAAATCTATCAAAAGTCCAAAGGGTTTAGGACTGCAGAAGTGACTGGACTGGGTTCTGCCATGTCATGTGTCTTACATCTGATCTGTAATATGCAGCCGCCCCTGGATGCTCAGAAATTAGATTTAGGTCACACAGAGTTATTTGAGCTCCTGAATCATTCAATCCAGAGACTAAGACGATCTTAGTCTCGTCTCTGGACTAAAATCATCTTAATTTAGGAATCTATTCTATGAACTGGGATCCTGATCTGGTCTGAATTCCACTTTCAGAGAATCTGCATCACAGAACATCAAAGCATCACCGTAAAATATCGAACAAATGTTATGATGATAAAAGGCAGATTGTAATATATAGATGTATTTATTTATTTTTGGTTGTATGTATTTACACACGAACACTGACGACTGTGTTTTCTTGTTTCTCTGCAGCTAAATTCAGCTCCTGCACATTAACGGAGGTGAGTAACTCTTAATGCCTCACTGTTTGTCGCGTCATCACTGCTGGACACGATATTATCATATCCCTTCAGTTTAACTGTCTCTTTTTTTTTGTAAACTTGCATTTGTGACAAACTGTTACACTTAGTTATAAACTGTCTCTATTGGCAGCTCAACATACAGAGTCTCAACTCAGTACAGGGTCAACTTTTCCATAAGTAGGCGATCATACCTGACCTGAGGGTGATTACATGGTGTATGTCATTGTAGGCTGTGGTCACTTTGACTAGGAGAGAGTTTCTTTGACCCCAATGATTAACCTTTGGAAAATATGACCTCAGAGTGGCAATTCAAGAACCCATGTCCTTATGTGTAGCAAGTTTGCTGAAAATCTGAATGAATAAATTGAATTTTGACCTGTAACCCCATTGAGTGACCTTTTAGAAATGTGACCTCACCTGGGCAGTTCCAGATTCCACCTCCATATACAGTATACCCTCCAAAAGTATTCAAACACTTGGTATTTTACATGTTTTAATTTGTTTATGCCATTTCAAATACAAAAAATACAATAAATAAAAATCTCTAAAATGACCTTCCTTAAATTCAAACTGAAAGGAAATCTCTACTACTTGATATAAATGAACTAAAAATATAAATCCAAGATAATGGGCTGCATAAGTAATGTAAGGCTTTGGTATAATACATGTAAATAAACAGTTTTATTGCCAGTTTTCTTCAGACAAGTCACTGAATATGTATTGGACTTCATTTACATCTGTTTTGAAGAAATACAAACAGTATGGCACTCTGGGTTGTCTGGGTGTCTTGGTGGCTTTCCTCACTCTTTTCCTTGTTGCATAGTCACTCAGTTTTTGAGAGCTTTCTACTCCACACAGATTTACCATAGAAAAAAATAAAAAAATTCATGCCATCCATGGGATTCAAACCTGCACTTTTCAAAAGCTTTGATTGCCAGCCAGAAACTTTACCACTGAGCTACCATCAGTGTCCTGTAAAAGGTGCCAGAAAATACCTGATATCAAGGGACATGAACATATAAAAAAATAAATAAAACCACACAGCATATAAAAACACGGCATTTTATTGAATCCCTCTTATCAAGCGGACAATACAAGTATGATCCATCTGTTCCTCTGTAGATGACCCATGGTCACAGACGTACAGTCATGAAATGACAATAATGAGAAGAAGGACGCTCTTGTCATGTCCACATCTGCTGGCAGTGTGTCCAGCCGGCCCCGAGCACATGTCCTGCCAGACACGCATGTCTTGTGGACGGTACGCCACAGGACAGACACCGCCTCATGTGGAACAGAGCTCATGTGGGTGATGTGACATTCAGATCACCCGCTGTGTGTTATGATCTGATGGTCCGTTTCACCTGGGGCAGCCTGTCAGTGTGCGCGGCATGTGCTCACCCGCTGCAGCCAATTGCCACAGCAATATATGTTTTTATTTATGTCCACATGAGGACAGCAAGCAGAAACATGCATGTCACAGTGGACAGTTGTTACTTCATGTCCGTCCACACACGGTACGTGTTCTCGAGCTGGGACGTCCAAAACCAGAGCTCTCCACAGGTGCTACCTGTGGGTGGACACATCCCCTGTCAGTTCAGTGCACACACCAATGCGTCATTGTGTCTGTTTGCAAAGCCACACTAGTGGAGGCACTTAGATTTCACATCCAGCTTGACAGTGATCGTCTGCTGACTGTTTTCGTGATGATAGTGCGAATGGTCACACATTTTGTAAGTTCCATGCCATGTGTTAGATGTTCGTGTGTTTCAGCTGGAATTCGGCCGACACCTGCCGCAAGAGGATTCGATGGGCTCGCACAGCGCACACGCTGTCTTTCAGCCGCTGCTGTGTGCAAATATTTGTAACAACAGGTGTACGAGGCGTTGGAGGCAGCTACAATTTTACATATATTGCATACAATTTCTGCTTCATGCGCAACTTGAAGTGAAGTGGCCCTTAAGGAAGATCGTTTTAGAAATGTTTATTTTTTGTATATTTGTATTTGAAATGGCATAAATAAATTAAAATGTGTGAAATACCAAATGTTCCATTACTTTTAGAGGGCACTGTATGTGCCAAATGTGGTGCAAACCAGAGGGAGATTTCTTGCCCTATGACCCTAATGACCTTGACCCCAATGATTGACCTTTGGGTGCAAATCAGAGTGAAAAACATATTTTGACCGACGCCCATGGATTTTGACTGAGCAGTTCCAGAACCCACCTGCATCTGTGTGCCAGGTTTGGTGGACATCTAGTTTAAAAAACAAAAAAAAAATATTGCCATGACCTTTGGTAAAAACAAACTGTTTAACATCAATTCCAGGGTTGACTGTTACCCACATTAGTGGAAATTGGCCCCAAAACTTGTGAGGAGTCTGGAAACAAACAAATCCATGAACATTTCTCATGTTAAGGAGTTTAAATTGAAGAAAAGTTTTTTATTTGCTGTTCTTATTTCTGAGAAAATTCATTTTAATATTGTATCATGACTGGAGAGGTTGGCAACATGGCGGATTAGTGATTAGGACTGTTGCCTCACAGCAAGAAGGTCGTGGGTTTGATTCCCACCTGTGGTGTTTCTGTGTGGAGTTTGCATGTTCCCCCCGTGATTGTGTGGGTTCTCTCCAACTTCTTCCCACATCCAAAGACATGCAGGTGAGGTTGACTGGAAACTTTACATTGTCCGTAGGTGTGCGAGCGGGTGTGAATGTGTTTGTCTCTGTGTGGCCCTGCGGCAGACTGGCGTCCTGTCCAGGGTGAACCCCGCCTCACGCCCCATGACTGCTGGGATAGGCTGTGGCCCCCTGTGACCCTTAACTGGAGTAACCAGTTATAGAAAATGGAGGAACTGGAGATGGTGCACAGCATTAAGGCTGTGAATCTCACAAGCACATAATCCATTGTCGAAGTAGAAGAAGTGAGACTCTGCAGACAAATCCATGCTGAGCAGCTTTGCACCGGGAGCAAGTAGTTACGCAGCAACTGACAAATCACTGGTTGTTGTTTGAGCGCATGAAGTCCTGCAGCAGAAGCCACATCCACTACCAGACAGCAAGGCCGTGGAATTAACTCAGGGCTGGAAGACCACAAGCACGTGAGCACTCACTGAGGTTATCTGCACACGGCTTTAAACGGCATGAATGCCAACAAATGAAGCAGCTGTGAAAGTCAGCTGATGTTTTCTTCATTGCCGAAGACGGAATGACTGAGGAAAAACAGCAAACAACAGATTAAAACAGACAGTGAAAAAAACCCCTCAAAAATTAAATTAAAAAGAAATAAGTAAACTCAATAAATAAAAAAAATAACTTCTTTAAGATAAGATAAGATAAGACTTTATTGATCTCACAGTGGAGAAATTCACGTTACTTCAGCTCTCAATAAAATAAGAAAATGAGGTAGAAATAGAGTTAAGATGTGATAAGGTGACACTAGTGCTGGAATTTGTAAACAATTGTAAACAATTTGTAAATTTACTGAGCACCAAGGGTCTTGTTTTTTAAATAGTGCAGCACATAACAGAATAATTAGAGAGAAATCTTTCAAATGGTAAAAGATCACCAAATTCAGCACAAATACTCCTTAGACATGACTGTTTTGACAAAAACTGACTGGCCACTTGAATTTTCAATCGGCAACTGAAGAATTACACAGGGGTCAAAATTAAAAGATGCTCCAATCATATTGAGAACTATACCACATTATTTTGTCTGAACATAAAGACTCCAAAAAGGTATAGTTTGGACTATCTGTGACTGAATGTTATGGAGTCAACTCCAAAACTGATTCACTTATTTCCTGGAACATTATCCATTGGCTCACCAAATTTCAGTGAAATCTGTCCAGTACCTTTTAAGTTATCCTGTGAAGAAATAAAGAAACAGACAAACTCTGGTGGAAACATTAGCTCCTTGGTGAAGATAATGATGAAGTTTAGACTGAGTGTTGCACATTGTGAGCAGTTCCTCTTACCCATTTACATATCAGATGAATGAGAAGCTTTGGTTGGGATATGATGGCATGAGGGGCTACTGAGATCCAGTGGATCCAGTGGATCCTAACAGATACACTGTACTGCCATTTGTGACTTGCGATATCTTTGCATTCTAGCTGCCAATGTACTTGAAATTATCACAGTCGCAGGGAACCGATCGGCACAGGCGACGGTCTGCAAACTCATGAAACATTATTCACCTTTTGTAAACAAGCACTGAGAATAAATTTGTCAGTGAACCCTGCAGCCGTGCTTGACCTTCTCCGTCCCATGGAGTGAGGCACCCTCAGGAAGCTGGATTATTCTTCATCACTCTCTGGTCACCTCACTGTGAAGTCTGGAAGAGGCAGGGGTGCATTGGCCATTGGGAGTGCCGGGATTTTTTCCGGTGGGCCGATCAATAATGGGCCCATGGCTGCCTGTTTTTTGTTTTCTTTTTTTTGCTGTGCCTTGTCATGGCAACTCTCCTGGCCCAGGGAGAGAGACATGTGCTGGCCCACAGAGCTCAGCTGCAGCCTGCAGACACAGCATAAGCCCAGTGGTTTATTTGTAAAAATAATACCTGATCCAATTGTGGCCCTGTCATAGGCTACAGGAGTCGCACCCACACATGTTCTAGACCCCCCCATCCAGTCACCTTTAATGATGAGCAATCATGAGAGAGAGAGAGAAACACACAGCAGAACATGACAAACGACGAGAGTCACAAAATGGAGACAAAAACAGAAATGTGGTGCAGAAAAACTGAGGGAAAAGAAAAAAAAAGTTATTGCGAATGATGCTGTTAAGAGCAGAACCATTTAAGAGATGTTTGCTGTGGGGGCTGGACTGGCAGGGGCGCCTGCGGGTCCTTGTCACAGCTTTAGGTGGTGGTGTCGGAGTCGGACAGTGAAAGTGACAGTGAGGCTCCCGCTGCCGTGTAGGTGGTACAGGAGCAGGAGGTGACGGTGGCGATGATAGCAAGTATGTCTGCCAGCATGGTGTGGATAAATGCTCATTCATATAAAACAAAACTCTTGAATCTTAAATCCTTTCTCCAGCGTCCTTCTTAAGACTAAGTAATGATTTATTTTATTCAAGGCTCCAGAATATAAAGGGATATTGTTGAGTATAGTCACATTATTAAGAGCTTGTGTGATTGTATGTACTTGAACTATACAACATCAGCTGAGGTATTCCAGGCCAGGACCGGCCTGCTCAACAAGTTTAGTGAAAATAACTTCCTGGGTGACTTCTGGGTAATCCTCCAAAACGATCAGAGAGATAAAACCTCGCAACCTTCTGGGTAATCCTCCAAAATGATCAGAGAGACACAACTTTCTGGGTAATCCCCCAAAATGATCAGAGAGACACAACATCACAACCTTCATGGTAATCCCCCAAAACAGTCAGAGAGACAAAACCTCACAACCTTCTGGTAATCCCCCAAAACGATCAGAGAGATAAAACCTCACAACCTCGTGGACCAAAGCAGGAAGATGTGAAGGAGTGTACATCCCCAATTCCAATGAAGTTGGGACGTTGTGTAAAATGTAAAGATGGGGTGAGGATCACCACTTTGTGAACAACTGCATGAAAAAATAGTCCAACAGTTTAAGAACAATGTTTCTCAACGTTCAATTGCAAGGAATTTAGGGATTCCATCATCTACAGTCATTTACATGTAGTTCAGCAGAAACCAAACTCTCCACAGAATGAGGAAAATGGGAAGAGCAGAAATACAACATCAAAATGTAGTAAACAAAGAGAAAATACCGAGATTTGAAAGAATCTTTAAACAGTGCAAACGCACAATGTGATTATGTGCATAAAGAAAACTAATCCCGGTCTCACGTTCTGAAGGGAAAATAACTAGACTTGTTGTTTTTTAATGCAGCATATTTGTCAATTACACGTACAGAGGTGGGCAGCATGGTGGCATAGTGGTTAGCACATGGGATCGATTCCCACCTGTGGCCTTTCTGTGTGGAGTTTGCGTGTTCTCCCCTTGTTTGTGTGGGTTCTTTCCGGGTGCTCCGGCTTCCTCCCACATCCAAAGACATGCAGGTTAGGTGGATTGGAAACTTTAGATTGCTGTAGTTGTGAATGTGTTTGTCTATATGTGGCCCTGCGACAGACTGGCGTCCTGTTCAGGGTGAACCCCGCACTGAGCTCTATGACTGCTGAGATGGGCTCCAGCCCCCTGTGACCCTTAACTGGAGTAAGTGGTTGAAGATGAGTGGGTGAGTGAGGATGTACAGAGGTTGACCGGTTTATTAATTAATAAAAAGCATCAGAGGGTTGGTGCACATCGTGTGCACTACACACAACCATAATATAACTAAGGCAAAGCATTAGGGCTGTGCATAAAAATCGATACAACGATATATATCGATTTTTAAAAAAATGATTTGATATCGATATTCTGGCATTCAATATCAATACACCCCCAGCCCCTAGGGGGCGGTATTACAGCGCGCCATTCCTGTTCACAGCGAGGAAGTGCAAGTGACATGAATAAGCAAAATGGCCGAGAAGATTCTAGAAGCGCCGCTGTCCCTAAAAGCAGATGTTTGGGCACAATTTGGTTTTAAAGCCAGTGAAAAAGGCCAGGGACTGGACAAAACAATTGCAATATGCAGGCACTGTAATGGTACGGTACACTATTCTGGAAACACTACCAACCTGCGGGCTCACCTACATAGGCACCATGCTGACAAGCTAGCAGCAGCACCAAAATCACAACAGAAACCTGTAGACCTGGACAACACCACGTATAAGTTTCCATCTACCTCACCACGTGCAATCAAGATTACTGACGCGGTGGTGCATTTCATCTGCCTGGATTTGCGTCCCTACTGCGTGGTTGAAAACAGAGGCTTTTGCTATATGGTAAATACGCTGGAGCCACGTTACGTTATCCCAACCCGACGCTATATAACTGAAATAGCTGTGCCCAGGAAGTACAAAGAGGTCAAAGAACGTGTCAAAACTTCGCTAACTTCAGCTGCAAGAGTTGCCCTTACGTGCGACGGGTGGACATCTCGAGCCACACAGTCATATGTAACGATCACCTGTCATTTCATTACCGACGACTGGGAGCTAATGGCGTTCGTTTTACAAACACGAGCCATGCATGTTTCTGTCTAGGCTCTCAGTTGTCCAGGTGGTTTCCATAGTAGAGAAGCTTGAATCTTCGACTGGACTGGGTTGCTTGACGTGAGGAGCAAGAAGAGCAAGAATTTTAGCTGAGGAAGTTTCTGTGATTTGAAGCGAAACGTCCTCACGTCAAGCAACCCAGTCCAGTCGAAGATTCAAGCTTCTCTACTACGAGCCATGCATGAGAGCCATACGGGGACCAACATAGCGGAGTTACTGAAAACGGCGCTGGATGAGTGGAGCATAGCATCCAAAAACCCGGCTATTGTCACAGACAACGCCGCTAACATGAGCGTCACAGCTGAGCTAACCGGTATGTTGCATTTCAAGTGTTTTGCCCATACTCTCAACTTGGCATCACAACGCGCACTGAAGCTCCCTAATGTTGCCCATTTGTTGGGTCGAGTGAGGCGCATAACCAGCTTCTTCAGGCGCAGTGCTACAGCGAGCCATGTACTGCGACAAAAACAAAAGCTACTGCAGTTGCCTGAACATAAACTGTTAACTGATGTCGTAACTAGGTGGAATAGCGCTCATGATATGCTCCAACGTTTTCTTGAGCAGCAACCCACTATATCTGCCACTTTACTGTCTGGTGAAATAAGGAAGACAGAAAAAGAAGTCTGCACCCTCAGTGAGTCAGACATAACATCTGCTGAGGAGATTGTGGATGCCATGAAGCCCATGAATGTTGTGAAGGTGTCGTAACGCGGACCCACAACAGGGGGCGCAAATGAACGGACAATGGATAAGAAAAGGAGTAACAATTTAATGTTGTGAAGGCACACAACGGAATACAGACAGAAAAATACTGGATGCCAATTGTACACAAGAGGACTGTGGGCAGGCTCGAAGATAGGAGACCTCTGATGATCGAAGAGCCGGGGCCCACACCGCTTCCACCACCAACGGCCTGAAGAACACCGGAGCCGCCAAGTCCTGAGTCCCCAGGTGGTCTCTGTCCTCCGTTGTCGGCCCTGGTACTGCTGGCAGATAAGAAACAGATGACAGTGAGTGTGAGTCCTCACACCCAGCAACCTTTACCCACAATTCCTCCGGGAGGGAAAACCTCCACCTCCAGATACGTATCACTCGTGCAGCTCCTGTTTGTCCCTCTTCTGGATGGAGTGAGAGACGAAGACCGTCGTCTTCTCACTATCCGCCAATCCAATCTCCAACAGACTTTACAGGTATACGGCTGCACACAGATCACAATTTGAAAAACACTCAGAGAATACAGCAGAGAAGATTACCTCTAGTGGTAGATGATTTCTCGGCGAGGAGGTGTAGTTGTAATCCGCTTCTTATGTGGTGGTTGATGAGAGGCAGCTGGTGTGGTTGACAAGTGACAGCTGTCACTTCCAATGGCTCCGGCGCCCTCTCATGCTTGAAGCCCGCACTCCAAGCAGGGCGCCGACTGGTGGTGGTGGGCCAGCAGTACCTCCTCTTCAGCGGCCCACACAACACATGAAGGTAGCTACACTTGTGATGTCCCAGGAAAACATCCCAACCTTATCAGTTGTGGCACCACTTCATGCTCAGCTCCTCCATGATCTTCAAGAAAACCCATCTGATTCTGCATTAGTGAAAGAAATAAAATCAGCCATTTGTGAGGACCTGAGCAAGAGATACAAGGATGAGCAGAAAGACACTTTATACGTGTGTGCAGCTATGGATCCAAGATTCAAGGCACTTCCCTTCCTCTCCGATGATGAACGCCAGGACATCTACATGAGGGTCATTGCAGAGGCAGGAGGGATCCAGCAACCATTTCAGGTAATATCTTCGTTTAAATTATCACTAAGTTACTGACTTATAAAAAATATTTTTTGTGTATGTCACATACGTCATATGATAAGGTTAAAAAGAAAATGCTTATAATGGATACTTTTATAATGCTAAAGTTGGGGAAAATACACATTTGGCAGATTATGTTAAATTAGAATGGTGAATTTAATAATGGCAAAACACAAGTTATATTAAACCTGCTTTTTCTCTTTCTGATTTACTTCTATAGGGACAGGCTGAAACGGAGACAGCAGACCCCGCTGACGTGCTAGTGCAGGATGACAACAAGCAGGACATCTCTACTGGTCCACCCACCAAGAGAGCAAGGTCATCATGCAGTCTGGCTGATCTTCTTGGTCAAACATACAGTACAGGTACTGCAGCGAGACATAGAACCACACAGGATCGCGCTGAGGAGGAAATGACTCGATACAAAGAAACTGCTCCCATGTCCCTTGTAGGTGGCAATCCACTCAGCTGGTGGAAAGAGCACCAGACCGAGTATCCACTTTTGTCACGTCTTGCAAAAACCTACCTGTGTATTCCAGGGACTAGTGTCTCTTCAGAGCGAGTATTTTCCACTGCAGGAGATATAGTCACTGCACAGAGAAGTGCACTTAACCCAGAGCATGTTGACCAACTACTGTTTCTACACAAAAATATAATGGAGTAGAGTGACATCTGTGAAGTCCACATTACTGAGAGGAGTTCTTTAACATTGTGTTCTATTTATGTTCAATACTGATGTTTCAGCCAGGAGTTTTAATAAGCTGAGTGGACACCACTCATGGTTTTCAATGTTTGGTTAAAAGCATTATAGATGCACTTTATTTTTTTTTATCTATGTTAAAAATGGGCCCTTTTTGGTTTCATATGTTAAAAGCATTAAACCAAATGCACTTTATTTTTCTGTTAAAGTTACAGTTATTATTACTGTTACTTAATGTATCATTGTTCAATAAATTGAACATAAATATATTTGGTTGGTTTTGTTGATTGAATGGCTTTGAGCATAAATTTTAAAGTTTAAATATCGATATCGGAATCGAATCGAATCGAGCTGCACTATATCGAGAATCGTATCGAATTGTGAGCTATGTATCAAGAATCGTATCAAATTGTGAGCTATGTGTCGAGAATCGTATCGAATTGGCTTGTCCTAGACGATACCCAGCCCTACAAACACTGGACTGAACATCACCATAGGCTGATGTAAATATATCATGTCAATGGTATGTGGTACACCATTGTTCAAAATAGCTTGGGTGTATGAAGGTCTTGACATGAAGGTACTATATTCATTAATGACAAACTATTGTAGGCTTTACTTGGTAGATACATGTGGGTTTTTCATGAAAATATCATTGCTAAGTAGAATATCAAGAACAGAAACTTCTGTATTCTCGAGGTCGATAGATTTTTTGAATGATCAGTGTCATTTTCAGCAACAGTAAATAATGTTTATGTCCCAGACATTAATGAGTGAAGCTACTCACTGTCTCACCATGTCATTTAGGTTCCCCCACCCCCAACCTGGGCCCTCTTGACCCCCCCCCCCCCAAAAAAAATCCTGAGCCACCTTGACCCTCCACGCCGTTTTAAACATTTTTCTTTATTTGCTTCTCACATTCCTGCACCTCACTATGTCACTTAGGTCCTTTTTTAGTGAAATGGTTCTGGGGAGCATTAGCATGGCTAAAAACCTTCAATCCCAACCAGGGCCCTCTTGACCCCCCACTACTTTAAGTATGCAAAACACACATACAATAAAGTTAAAAGAGCACATAAAAACAAAACATGTAACAGCACCACTAGGTATTAAAAGCCATCTTAATTTTTTTTTTTTCGTTTTTGCTTAAATTTAAATTGTTTAGGCACTTACTTTGAAATCCAAAATGGGCTTTCAGTTTGTTGACTTGATCACACATGCTTAGCAACTCTGGTGACTGACTATTCAAAATGCTGCAGCTAGAGTACTGACAGGGACTAGAAGGAGAGAGCATATCTCACCCATATTGGCCTCTCTTCATTGGCTTCCTGTTAATTCTAGAATAGAATTTAAAATTCTTCTTCTTACTTATAAGGTTTTGAATAATCAGGTCCCATCTTATCTTAGGGACCTCATAGTACCATATCACCCCAATAGAGCGCTTCGCTCTCAGACTGCAGGCTTACTTGTAGTTCCTAGGGTTTGTAAGAGTAGAATGGGAGGCAGAGCCTTCAGCTTTCAGGCTCCTCTCCTGTGGAACCAGCTCCCAATTCAGATCAGGGAGACAGACACCCTCTCTACTTTTAAGATTAGGCTTAAAACTTTCCTTTTTGCTAAAGCTTATAGTTAGGGCTGGATCAGGTGACCCTGAACCATCCCTTAGTTATGCTGCTATAGACTTAGACTGCTGGGGGGTTCCCATGATGCACTGAGTGTTTCTTTCTCTTTTTGCTCTGTATGCACCACTCTGCATTTAATCATTAGTGATTGATCTCTGCTCCCCTCCACAGCATGTCTTTTTCCTGGTTCTCTCCCTCAGCCCCAACCAGTCCCAGCAGAAGACTGCCCCTCCCTGAGCCTGGTTCTGCTGGAGGTTTCTTCCTGTTAAAAGGGAGTTTTTCCTTCCCACTGTTGCCAAGTGCTTGCTCACAGGGGGTCTTTTTTACCGTTGGGGTTTTTCCGTAATTATTGTATGGCCTTGCCTTACAATATAAAGCGCCTTGGGGCAACTGTTTGTTGTGATTTGGCGCTATATAAAAAAAATTGATTGATTGATTGACTTACAGAGTTTAGGTAGCTACTCTGCACTGTGTTGGTATATGGCATTAGAGAACATAAAGAAGGAATCATATCCTTAAACCTAGTTACAGCGCTTTCTGAAAGACTTCAAGTGTAATGAAACTTATTCCCCACTGCTGGGTAGTCCATCAGAGTAAATGTAAATGTTATTAAGAAATGATCAGACAGAAGGGAGTTTTCAGGGAATACTGTTAAGTCTTCTATTTCCATATCATAAGTCAGAACAAGATCTAAGATATGATTAAAGTGGTGGGTGGACTCATTTACATTTTGAGCAAAGCCAATAGAGTCTAATAATAGATTAAATGCAGTGTTGAGGCTGTCATTCTCAGCATCTGTGTGGATGTTAAAATCGCCCACTATAATTATGTTATCTGAGCTAAGCACTAAGTCAGACAAAAGGTCTGAAAATTCACAGAGAAACTCACAGTAACGACCAGGTGGACGATAGATAATAACAAATAAAACTGGTTTTTGGGACTTCCAATTTGGATGGACAAGACTAAGAGTCAAGCTTTCAAATGAATTAAAGCTCTGTCTGGGTTTTTGATTAATTAATAAACTGGAATGGAAGATTGCTGCTAATCCTCCGCCTCGGCCCGTGCTACGAGCATTCTGACAGTTAGTGTGACTCGGGGGTGTTGACTCATTTAAACTAACATATTCATCCTGCTGTAACCAGGTTTCTGTAAGGCAGAATAAATCAATATGTTGATCAATTTATTATATCATTTACTAACAGGGACTTAGAAGAGAGAGACCTAATGTTTAATAGACCACATTTAACTGTTTTAGTCTGTGGTGCAGTTGAAGGTGCTATATTATTTTTTCTTTTTGAATTTTTATGCTTAAATAGATTTTTGCTGGTTAATGGTGGTCTGGGAGCAGACACCGTCTCTACAGGGATGGGGTAATGAGGGGATGGCAGGGGGAGAGCAGCTGCCGAGAGGTGTGTAAGACTACAACTCTGCTATCCAAAAACAAAACAAAAAATTTATAAGGGGGATGTCTTTATGCATAAAAATATGGCATAACTGCTGAAAATATATGTAGTTTTGCAGATATACAGTGAGGGAAAATAAGTATTTGAACACCCTGTGGTTTTGCAAGTTCTCCCACTTAGAAATCATGGAGGGGTCTGAAATTTTCATCTTAGGTGCATGTCCACTGTGAGAGACATAATCTAAAAAAATAAATAAATCCGGAAATCACACACAATGTATGATTTTTTAAATAATTTATTTGTATGTTACTGTTGCATATTCACCGTGTCCCGGTTTCCCCTACAGTCACAATGTACAGTATTTCTACTTTGTTACATTACAGCACTGCATTTTTCCTGCTATCAAGACAGAATTTTGGAGTGTTGAAGTGGTTCAAGTGCAGCATCAATGCTGAAAAGGGTCGTCCTGAAAAAAATGAGCTCGGTTCCACAAGTTCAAGGTCCTGCAGTGCAGAGAACGGATGAGCAGGTTCAATAAATGAGGAGGAGCCGGTGCCGTCACAGCGTGGCATCATATGTCAGTGGATGTGGCTCAAACAATCTCCTGCACTCGTTCTCCTGGTTTCTCACCTTTCCTTGCCCTTCTTCACCTCCATCCATCATGTCAGTAATGACATGGTTTTTCTCTGCTCGTGTTCCATTTGGGTTTCTGAGCCATGTCTGTCCCCTTTCTTCTGTCTTTGTCAGTGTCTTCTTCTCTCTCTTGTTTATGTGCAGTCTGTTGCTCTCCCCATCTTTTCACGCTGCTCAGGCCTGCAGAATAATCCCCTGTGTGATCTCCCAGTCTAGTTTTTTGTCTTTCCTTTAGCAATGCTGGTTTTATCCCGCTTGACTACCTTTTTTCATGGTCGACTGAATTCTGTAACCAACTGCGACAGGCCCTCAAATCCACAAAATCTCCTCTGAAATAGAAATACAAAGTGTATTTTAGAGATTGATTTGGCATGTTTTCTTTAAATCTCATACTTGTGATGTGACAATTTCCTGTTTCATTTGATTGTAAAATGGTTTGTGGAATATTTGGACAAAAGCGACTGTACTGAATCAAATCATCTTAAATCATTTTGAATCATCTTAAACTTACAAAATGGAAAAAAGAGACAAATTGTTATGGATAAGATCCGGATTGAGGAGCGGTCCAGTATCTGACTGAACCCAGCATGGAATAATCAGAAGCAGTTCCAAAAAGAAAACACCTTTATTTTTCTCCCTTTGTGCTATACATAAAATACTAATTAATTAAAGTTCTGGTGAGGTGAAAAGGCGGCGCGCTCTCTCAGCGTCTCAGCAGTCGGAGTCCGAACGTTCAGGACAGGAGTTCCGCCAACACCCCCCCCCCAGGTGACTTTCCCAGACTGTACTCTGTGAAGAAGGAACAGAGATGAGATTATTCAACACTTATTACTACGAAATATTGTTTAGAGGCAAACTTATCAGCTACACGTTTAGGTCTGGTTTCAAACTTAGTTCAAAGAGGCTGCTGCTCACAGCTAGTGGAGGATCATTAATCCGCACGCCACTGCCGTGAGGAGCACGCCAAACAATTTCCACCAATAATTACTTATAGCTGCGTATAAACGCCAATTTACATTCACGGATAAACTTTTCAGAATATTCACCTCTGTCGTGTGCTGACAACGTTTGCCTCTCACCCTCGTCCTCCTTCACAGGCGCAATGTCAGACTCTGAAACGGCCCTCAGCGTCCCCACACGGTCGTCACAAGGTCGTATTCTCCGGCAATCTTATCCAACTCACTGCTGCTTTAAATGTAGTTCTTCATCACTACATTGGTACCAGCTGGAAGTCCTCAGATCTGCACGTGAACATCACAGGTGTCATGGATTGTCCTGATAGAGAGCCGCATGACAATGCAACAGGTGCAGCCAATCATCGTAACAGAGGAGAGAGACTCTTCTGCAGCACATTTTCCTCAGAGAACAGCCCCAAATCACCTGGGAAGGAAAATAAACACAAAACAACCCAACCTTGTCCAGGCAACCCCCCCCCCCAACACACAACACAAATTTATTTGTTTTCAATGGCAACTCATGCTTTTATGGCCCATCAGAGTACTGCAGAAGATAGTAAGTCCCTTCGGCTGCTCCCTTGTTTGCACTCGGGGTCGCCACAGCAAATCCAAGGTGGATCTGCATGTTGAATTGGCACAGGTTTTTACGTGCCCTTCCTGACGCAACTCCACATTACATGGCATAAATAATAAGAATCTTTCATTTTGTGGTAGAAGCAACAAATTTGGCACAATGGCACTTCTTGGTCTAGTTTTTACAAAAACACCATTAGCCACTTCATTTTTCAAGATGACGGGCATTGTTTTCAAGATGGCGCCCAGAAATGTGTATTTTTGTCATATATTTCCACAATCTTGGTTTATTTCAATGTTGTACCTGTTAAATATTGTACTGTGGACTTGAAATTAACTTCCCGGAGTATTTCTCTCTTTTTTTTTTTTTTAGCTGGACTGAATGTTTTCCCTTGTTTTTAAAGTCAGCCATGTCCTTTGGATGAATTCTAGTCCTCACTGCTTACCTAACTCTTACCTATGGGTCCAAGTAGTTGCTTGTGCAGAGCAATGGTCACACCTCAGTAAACCGCAATGGCTGGTGGGTTAAACTAGTTAAGGGTAGCACACAGAGAGATTCTCTGTCATGGAGTTTGCTTTGCTCCCATGTCAGTGAATGAAGACAGGAATCTTCCATAATGGACTGTTGAACAGATGAAACAATGACATCAATGTTAATCCCCCCAAAAATGTTAATTTCATGTGGCAAACAGCTTCTTTGTAGAAAAGGACTTCTCAGATGTATTTATACCAAATTTGATACTGAATGATTCTTTCACTTATCTGCTGCACTAGGGGCTGCGACCCACACTTTGAACATCTCTGTTGTTGGGATTTGTTTTAATGTTGCGATTAAATAGTAGAATGTTTCAAATCTTGCAAGAAGATGCTTAATTTTTGTTTACATTTTTATGCCATAAATAATAAAATTTGTAAATTATCCAGGGGTGTCTAACTTTTTTGCTGCAAATGTGTGTGTAACTGTGTGTGCATCATCAGGCACATTGTAGTATTGATTCATCCATGCATTCAATTTCTGGTGTTTAGCTGGATTCAGATCACAGACCAAGTGGTTCATCCCACACTTCCCTGTCCTTGGCCAAGTCCTCTAACTCTTCCCAGGGGATCCCAAGGCATTCCCAAGCCAGTTCGGAACTATAATCCCTCCAGCATGTCCTGGGTCTTCCCTGGGTCGTCCTCCCAGAAGACCTCCGGAGACGACCAGGGGACATCCTCACAAGATGCCTGAATCCCCTCAGCCGACTCCTTTTGATGTGAAAAAGCAGTGGCCCGACTTTGAGTCTCTGATTTATTTTTTCTCTCTAATATTTTTATTTAATGTCACATTATAATCACCTGTACCTGATCTGGATTTAATATGTGAAATGTTGACGACCTACCTTTCACACCTACAGGAACATTTTCATTAAAATTAACTTTACAAAATCTGTTCCAAACGACGACTCCTGATTCTGAACACTAAAGACTTTTCATTCTTTAAGACACTTTTTCTTGACGCCTCTGCAGGAAATCGAGTCTCTGGGCGTCACGATCTACAAAGCTCTGGACTACGGGCTGAAGGACAATGAGGAGCGGGAGCTCAGCCCTCCTCTGGAGCAACTCATTGACCTCATGACCAACATGGGCGTGGCCGCGCGGGATGCCTGCCCCGATGAAGGCTACGAGGCCACAGAGGAGGAGGACGAGGCAGAAGACGAGCCTGCAGATGTCTGCAGGGTGCACAGCTACAGAGATATCCTCAAGGTAGACAGATGAGGCAAAGATTGACTTGAACTTAAACCATACTTCTTCATCCAAAGTGAAATGCTTTTGTGTCATCCTTACTAACTTAGGGCCCTGTCCCACTGGGGAGAGGATTAATTGCGCATGAATTGAGTACACAAATTACAGGGATTCGTTGTCGTCCGCAACAAAAATGGCCAAAAATGACAAATGTCCCAGTATGAATTATGTATATATTAATAATATATAGTAATATATAGCGAATATATGGTGAACAATCACGGTTATATAACGCATGTAGTGAGGAAACGGATCCGATGCATTGAGATTATCACGGCAGTATTATGGGTGTATTATGAATGCATCGTGCACGTGTTGCGCGTGCACGGCATCTGCATTGTGGTCATAAAAGAAGCGCACTCACTCCTTTCGGCATCACTATTCACACCAACAATACAGCATCTGGAGCCATTGCTGGACTTGGACAAGTTGATTGGAGTAAAGAAGCAGTGAACAGTTACATCAGCGGATCGCATTAGAGGCGCAGCTCGTCTGAACGATTATAACAAGAAGATAAATCTGTTATAAACATAAGAATAAATACTGCAACAGCTGCAGACAAGAAAGAAAAAACATGCAACTGTTTTATCAAGCCTTGACAATGTAAACAAGTCAAATAATTACCTTTTTAGATGGCTCAAAATGCGCAGCTTGTTAACCGTTAACGGCCCAGCTGCAGCTTCCTCTGTGATTCAGGAGGTGATTAGAGCCGTTTTCAACAGCCAATTTGCAGAATAAAATGATTAATCTGCCACTAAATAATTATTTTATATACGCGGCGTCCAGCGCAGAGCGCATGGCAGTCGGTAGAACAAAGAACGGCATCCAGCTGTGAACACAGCGCATCTGATTTGCATGCGCCGCAAATCAGATGCAAAGCAGACGTAATAAAAACGCTTTATTCGTGGCCAATCTGTATGCAGTCGCTACAACTTATTTTAGTTTGTGATGTGGACATGATGGGCACGCAAAATATCCGTTTTACACACTGTCCCAGTCCGCTGCCAAGCCGCAAATTCCTGTCAGTTGCGGATATCAGCAGATGGCGGCGAATATACAGCTCATAGCTTGAGTATGTTTGTGTATGTATTGAGTATGTATGGAGTATGTAAGGCAGATGTCATCTGCAGCCAAAATTTTGTGCAGCTCAAAAATCCTGGCAACGGAAAAACATGCCTCTGCGGATAATTGCAGACTTGTGCAGGTGTCGGGCAACTCATACAAGCATGTTTCACGCATATTGCGGATGTTAAGCGAATATGAGCCAATTTTGTGCGCAATCCATACGCAAATCCTCCTAAACGCCAGTGGGACAGGGCCCTTAGAGAGTGTGCATCTACCCACTGAAACAGCAAAAGCAAAAGTCTTGATATCCACATTTTTCAAACGTCACTTCCAGCAAACATTTTCTGGAATGTTGCATCTTCTTTTGGAGAAAATCCTTCTCTGTATAGTTTCCCCCAATCACCAATCACAGCCACAGAAGCCGACTCCTCCTTCAGAGCTGTCTGGGTGGCTTCCCTCACTTGTCTCCATCTTGCATCATCACTGTGTTTTTGAGAGCGACCTGCTCCACACAGATTTACTGCAAAGTACCACACTGTTTGTATTTCTTAATGAGGTCAAAGACCTGTTCATTAACTTGGAAATGTTCATGTGTTCATCCCCTGAGTTGTCTAAAGAAAACTGCCAGTAAAAGTGAGGATTTGTATTAAAAATGAATTGTTACATTTAGTTTGTACCATTAGTTATGGCCCTTGAAAGCTGAACTAAACTAAAACTAAATGTCTGTAGTTCCTAAATGGTTAATACCATATTTTTTTAACCCTTTGACTTAAAGCTAAAAGTCTTCACTTTGTTTAACTCCATTGTGGACGGTCTACAAAGACAAATAATTAAAGTCACTTTCCAAGTATTTTTTGGACCTGAGCTGACTACATACTGAAAATAATTAAAAACAAAAACTAGTAATTATAAAAGAGCATATAATTAGAAGCACATTGTAATGATTTAATTGTATTTAAAAAGTCTTTTATATAATAGCTGGGATCAAAGTTTCAATTAAATTCAGTTAGTCAGACCTAAATGAATTAAGTTGACCCAAATTAAAATTAGAAATGGGCATAAACATGATGTGATCATGTGGCTCAGTCTCATTCACTTCTGTGTTATCACCTGAAGCACTTCTTGAGGTTTGAGCATGTAACTGTGTTTCTGTGTAAATACTTAATGCAGTGATGTAGAGTGAAGCTGAACCTGAAGTCTGTTTCTTTGTGTGTCTCATAGCTCTGCACGGCTCATCTGCCCAGTCGGTCCGACGCCCCCAGTCACTACCAGGCAGTGTGCCGCGCTCTCTACACAGAAACCAAGGAGCTGCACACTTTTCTGGAGAAGATCAAGAGCGCCAAAGAGGTGGGTCCTTCCTGTCAGATACAGCCACTACAGTTTAGGCCATCAGAGGTCTGTGTAAAAACTGTAATATCATATTTTCCAGAGTATAAGTGGTACTGGAGTATTCGCTGTTTCGCAGTTGTGAATCTCACACCATCTCGCGGTCCGTGTCTCACGCGAGAGGTTGGTTTCAGCAGAAGTCTGATTCAGGGTAAACACAGCTTGTGAAGACAACATCGGGGCACAGCAGAAGTCCATCACAGGTGCTACACCTCCTCTAGATAACCCTCTCAACTTGAGAGAACGTGTCATCATCATAATCGCCCGTGAACGCGCTGAATCGGCGCCATCCACATTGTCACTAGCCATTGCATACATGGCTTTGAAATACCAGAACTCTGCTGGCGCCACGGTGCATTCTGGGAAGCGCCGGGGGATTATGGGAAACGGTAAAATATCGTATAAATCGTACTGGTCCAAAAATGCCTCTTAAAGATAAAAAACAATGTAAGTAAGTCACACCGGCAAAAAGTAACATTTATCACTTCATGCAAGAAGAACCAAAATGGATTAAATCACTGTATAATTCATTTATAAGGAGCGCGGTGTAAAGGAGCAGAGCTAACAAGCTAATTAATGCCACTATAAGGACACAAAATGTTGTGTGGGCCGCTGAAGAGGAGGTACTGCTGGCCCACCACCACCAGAGGGCGCCCTGCCTGGAGTGCGGGCTCCAGGCACCAGAGGGCGCTGCTGCCTTATGGGAGCAGCCTGGGTGACAGCTGTCACCCATCACTGGACACAGCTGTTCCACTCAGCACAGAGGTATATCAGGAGGACGGCGTCTCCACCTCAGTGCCGAGATATCGCCTTTAGACTGAGGTAACGTTCTCTGCATTTCTATTCTGACTAACTAGCTAAAAGACTTGTTAAACCTTTTCAGGACAGCTGATTACTGAAAGCTAAATTGCTTGGATAAGTACTCACCTGCCTGCCATATTGTGACTAGAGGTGGAGGCGGCTTCTCCCCTCTCCGTTACTGGGTGCTGTCGCATCCACGCCTGTGTTGTTGCTCTCTCCCGCCAGCAGTACCGGATCCGACGAGCGGAGGCAGTGGCCACCTGGGAATTCGGGACTTGGGGGTTCCAGTATTTCCAGGGTTCGGTGGCAGAGGAGATCTGGGTGGTTTCGGTTCGACTGAGACGGACGTCTCCTACCTTCGAGCCTGCCCACACGACACCAGTGGATTCGACCCCAAATTGTGATTGTTGTATTCATTGTGCTCGTTTCACAATAGTAAACCTTGTTATTCACCTTCCTCCATTGTCCGTTCATTGCGCCCCCTGTTGTGGGTCCGTGTTCCTACACTTTCACAACACAAAATGTGAGAAAACTACTTCTTTCAGCCACTGAATACAACCCCAATTCCAGTGAAGTTGGGACGTTGTGAAAAATGTAAATAAAAACAGAATACAATGATTTGCAAATCATCTTCAACCTAAATTCAGTTGAGTACACAAGATAAGACAAGAGAAAAGACAAGACAAGACAAGATATTTAATGTTCAAACTGATAAACTTTGTTGTTTTTGTGCAAATATTTGCACATTTTGAAATGGATGCCTGCAACACATTTCAAAAAAGCTGGGACAGTGGTATGTTTACCACTGTGTTACATCACCTTTCCTTCTAACAACACTCAATAAGTGTTTGGGAACTGAGGACACTAATTGCACGACTTCAGTTGTCCAACAGTCCGGGGTCCCGTTTTCGTATTTTATGCTTCATAATGCACCACACATTTTCAATGAGCGACAGGTCTGGACTGCAGGCAGGCCAGTCTAGTACCCGCACTCTTTTACTACGAAGCCACGCTGTTGTAACACGTACAGAATGTGGCTTGGCATTGTCTTGCTGAAATAAGCAGCCCTGAAGAAGACGTTGCTTGGATGGCAGCATGTGTTGCTCCAAAACCTGGATGTACCTTTCAGCATTGATGGTGTCATCGCAGATGTGTAAGCTGTCCATGCCATGGGCACTAACACACCCCCATACCATCACAGATGCTGGCTTTTGAACTTTGCGCTGGTAACAAGCTGGGGATGTTCTTTTTCCTCGTTTGTCCAGAGGACACGACGTCCATGATTTCACAAAAAAATTTGAAATATGGACTCATCATACCACAGCACACTTTTCCACTTTGCGTCTGTCCATTTCAAATGAGCTCGGGCCCAGAGAAGGCGGCGGCGTTTCTGGATGTTGGTGATGTATGTGTATTGCTCACAGGGGGTCGTTTTGACCGTTGGGGTTTTACATAATTATTGTATGGCCTTGCCTTACAATATAAAGCGCCTTGGGGCAACTGTTTGTTGTGATTTGGCGCTATATAAAAAAATTGATTGATTGATTGATTGATGTATGGCTTTCACTTGTAGATGTAGTGACGAACTGTGTTAACTGACAATGGTTTTCTGAAGTGTTCCTGCTCCCACGCAGTAAGATCCTTTAGATAATGATGCCAGTTTTTAATGCAGTGCTGCCTGAGGGATCGAAGATCACGGGCATTCATTGTTGGTTTTTGGCCTTGCCGCTTACGTGTAGAAAGTTCTCCAGCTTCTCTGAATCTTCTGATTATATTATGGACTGTAGATGATAGAATCCCTAAATTTCTTGCAGTTGAACATTGAGAAACATTGTTCTTAAATTGTTGGACTATATTTTCACGCAGTTGTTGACAAAGTTGTGATCCTCGACCCATCTTTGCTTGTGAACGGCTGAGCCTTTTGGGGATACTCCTTTTATACCCAATCATGACACTCACTGTTTCCAATTAACCCGTTCACCTGTGGAATTGTTGGGGAAAGTGTAGTGACACGGACCCACAACAGGGGGCGCAAATGAACGGTCAATAGATGAGCCAAAAGGTAACAATTTAATGTTGTGAATGTGCACAACGACTATACAGACAATCTCAGAATATGATAGCAGTCAATACACAAAGGTGACGTGTGGGCAGGCTCGAGGATAGAAGACGTCTGTCCTGAGAAGAGCCGGAACCACACGATTTCCGCCGCCACCGAACCTGGTGAATACTGGAGCCGCCAAGTCCCGAATTCCCAGGTGATCACCGTCCCCGACTGTCGGATCTGGTACTGCTGGTGAGGAGCACAAACAGTGAGATGTGGGTGTGTGCACACTCAGTAACAAAAACAGTCAGAAGGTGGAAAGTCACCTCCACCTCTAATCACACACGTGCAGCTCCTGTCAACCACTTATCTGGTTGGGGTGTGAAGTGAAGCCGTCGCTGATCACACCAAACGCCAATCCCACAGATAAGGAAACACTTACAGAAAAACGGCTGCAAAGAAGTTCAGACTGTTAGTCAGTGTTTTCAGTTTAGCAGAGAATTACCTTCACAGGTAGATGATATCTCGGCAATGAGGTGGAGATGACGTCCGGGTTTTATGGAGTAGTATGATGAAGTGTAGATGGGTGACAGCTGTCATGAGATAATGAGTGACAGCTGTCACCCCCAGCTGTGTCCGTGGCGGCAGCGCCCTCTCGTGCCTGAAGCCCGCACTTCAGGCAGGGCGCCCTCTGGTGGTGGGCCAGCAGTACCTCCTCTTCTGGCGGCCCACACAACAGGACCCCCCCCTCAATGGGCGCGACCAGGTTTATCCGGGTGTCGGCGGTAGAAATCGGCCAGGAGGGCCGGGTCCAGGATGAAGCTCCTCTTCACCCAGGAGCGTTCTTCGGGTCCACACCCCTCCCAGTCCACCAAATACTGGAACCCCCGGCCCATTCGACGGACGTCCAGGAGCCGGCGCACTGTCCAAGCCGGCTCCCCGTCAATGATCCGGGCAGGAGGCGGCGCCGGACCGGGAGCACAGAGGGGTGAGGTGAGGTGTGGTTTAATCCGGGAGACATGAAAAACAGGGTGGATCCGCAGTGAAACCGGGAGCTGGAGCTTCACTGCAGCAGGACTGAGGATTTTGACGATCTTGAATGGTCCAATGAACCTGTCCATCAGTTTGGGGGAGTCCACCTGCAGGGGAATGTCCTTGGTTGATAACCACACCTCCTGCCCGGGCTGGTATGCAGGGGCCGGGGACCGCCGGCGGTCTGCATGGGCCTTAGCCCTCGTCCGGGCCTTTAACAAGGCAGAACGGGCGGTGCGCCACACCCGACGGCACCTCCACAGGTGGGCCTGGACCGAGGGCACACCGACCTCTCCCTCCACCACGGGAAACAATGGGAGCTGGTACCCCAGACACACCTCAAATGGGGAGAGGCCGGTGGCAGAAGACACCTGGCTGTTATGTGCATACTCGATCCAGGCCAGATGGTTACTCCAGGCCGTCGGGTGCGCGGATGTCACACAGCGGAGGGTCTGTTCCAACTCTTGGTTGGCCCGTTCTGCCTGTCCGTTCGTCTGTGGGTGGTACCCAGACGAGAGGCTCACGGTGGCCCCCAGTTCTCTGCAGAAACTCCTCCAGACTTGAGAGGAAAACTGGGGACCACGATCCGAGACTACGTCAGTTGGTATCCCATGCAGACGGACGACGTGGTGGACCAGGAGGTCTGCTGTCTCCTGGGCCGTTGGGAGCTTCGGGAGGGCCACGAAGTGGGCCGTCTTGGAGAATCGGTCCACTATCGTGAGGATGGTGGTGTTGCCCTGGGACAGCGAGAGGCCTGTGACGAAATCCAGGCCGATATGGGACCAGGGGCGATGAGGCACAGGAAGCGGCTGGAGAAGTCCTTGGGACCTTTTGTGGTCTGCCTTGCCCCTGGCACAGGTGGTGCAGGCCTGGATATACTCCCGGATGTCGGCCTCCATAGACGCCCACCAGAAGCGCTGCCGGACAACTGCCATGGTCCTTCGCACCCCTGGATGACAGGAGAGCTTGGAACCGTGACAGAAATCCAAGACTGCAGCTCTGGCTTCTGGTGGGACGTACATACGATTCTTCGGACCAGTTCCGGGGTCCGGGCTCCTTGCCAGGGCCTCCCGGACGGTCTTCTCCATGTCCCAGGTGAGGGTGGCCATGATAGTGGACTCCGGAATGATGGGCTCCGGTGGATCCGACAGCACAGTTTTGACTTCGTCTTCGTGTACCCGGGACAAGGCATCCGATCTCTGGTTCTTGGTCCCAGGGCGATAGGTGATCCGGAAGTCAAAACGTCCGAAGAACAGTGACCAGCGGGCTTGCCTGGGGTTCAGCCGCTTGGCGGTCCTGATATACTCCAGGTTCCGATGGTCAGTGAAAACCGTGAATGGCACAGACGCTCCCTCCAACAGGTGTCTCCACTCCTCAAGAGCCTCTTTCACCGCAAGGAGTTCTCGATTGCCGACGTCATAGTTCCGTTCAGCGGGGGTCAACCTGCGAGAAAAGTAGGCACACGGGTGAAGAACCTTATCGGTCTCCCCGCTCTGGGATAGCACGGCTCCTATCCCTGAGTCAGAGGCGTCCACTTCAACCACAAACTGGCGGCTAGGGTCGGGCTGCACCAGAACTGGTGCAGATGAGAACCGGCGTTTCAACTCCTTGAACACGGCTTCGCACCGAGCCGACCAGGTGAAGGGGACTTTTGGAGAGGTCAGGGCTGTCAGGGGGCTAACTACCTGACTGTAGCCCTTAATGAACCTCCTGTAGAAATTTGCAAAGCCGAGGAACTGTTGCAGCTTCCTACGGCTTGTTGGTTGGGGCCAATCTCTCACCGCCGCAACCTTGGCCGGATCAGGGGCGACGGAGTTGGAGGAGATGATGAACCCCAGGAAGGACAAAGAGGTGTGGTGAAACTCACACTTCTCGCCCTTCACAAACAGCCGGTTCTCCAACAACCGCTGCAGGACCTGACGTACATGCTGGACATGAGTCTCAGGATCCAGGGAAAAGATGAGTATGTCATCCAGATACACGAAGACGAATCGGTGCAGGAAGTCCCGCAAGACATCATTTACCAAAGCTTGGAACGTCGCGGGGGCGTTGGTGAGGCCGAACGGCATGACCAGGTACTCAAAATGACCTAATGGGGTGTTAAATGCCGTCTTCCATTCGTCTCCCTTCCGGATCCAAACCAGGTGATACGCATTCCTAAGGTCCAGTTTGGTGAAAATTTGGGCTCCATGCAGGGGCGTGAACACTGAATCCAACAGGGGTAAAGGGTATCGATTGCGAACCGTTATGTCGTTCAGCCCCCTGTAATCAATGCATGGACGGAGTCCACCGTCTTTCTTGCCCACAAAAAAGAAACCTGCACCCATTGGGGAGGTGGAATTCCGGATCAGCCCGGCAGCTAATGAGTCCCGGATGTAGGTCTCCATTGATTCGCGCTCAGGACGTGAGAGGTTGTACAGCCTGCTGGACGGGTACTCAGCGCCTGGGACCAAATCAGTGGCACAATCGTACGGACGGTGCGGGGGAAGGGTGAGCGCCAGATCCTTGCTGAAGATGTCAGCAAGGTCGTGGTACTCAACCGGTACCGCCGTCAGATTGGGAGGGACATTAACCTCCTCATTAGCATTTACACCGGGAGGAACCGAGGATCCTAAACAATTCCGGTCGCAGGTTTCGCTCCACTGAGTCACAACCCCAGACGGCCAATCAATCCGGGGATTTGTTTAATCATCCATGGGAAGCCCAAAATCACGCGGGAGGTAGAAGGAGTTACAAAAAACTCAATCTCCTCCCGGTGATTCCCAGACACTACCAGGGTTACAGGTAGTGTCTTGTGTGTGATAAAAGGGAGAAGAGTGCCATCTAGTGCTCGCACCTTCACTGGCGAAGAAAGCGCCACCAGAGGGAGCCCTACCTCCCTTGCCCATCTGCTATCCAGCAGATTCCCTTCTGACCCCGTGTCCACCAGTGCTGGGGCTTGAAGGGTTAAATCCCCGCTTAACTGGGAGTCGTGTAGACAGATGCGTATGACCTACGTGAATGTTTTGACCCCCCCTCAGCCCAGTCTCTAAGGGCGGGCGTTTGTGTTTTGACCGTTTGAGGCAGTCTCTCTGCTCACTCGAGCCGCAGACAAAGCACTCCCCACGGACCAGCCTCCTCTGTCTGAATGTGGCCCTGCTCGTGTCCCTAGCACCGTCAGCAGGGGGAGCTGTAGCCACATGGAGTGCTGTGGCTGTGGAGCATGGGGAAGACGGCTCCCTTTCAGACCCGGGAGGAAGAGGGACGGCTTGTGCCTGACCACGCCCTTTGCCTCGCTCCCGTCGGCGTTCTTCTAACCGATTGTCCAACCGTATAACCAAATCGATAAGCTCAGCCAAATCCCGTGGTTCCTCCTTAGCCACCAGGTGCTCCTTCAGGACCGACGACAGTCCGTTTATGAAGGCGGCGCGGAGCGCAGTCATATTCCAGCCGGACCTCTCAGCCGTGATGCGGAAGTCGACTGCATATTCGGCTGCGCTGCGACGCCCTTGTCTCATTGACAGCAGCACGGTAGACGCGGTTTCGCCTCTGTTAGGGTGATCAAAAATGGTCCTGAGCTCCCTCACAAACCCAGTATAAGTGGTAAGGAGCCGTGAACCTTGCTCCCAAAGCGCTGTAGCCCAAGCGCGTGCCTCACCCCGAAGCAAATTAATCACGTAAGCCACCTTGCTGGAGTCAGACGCGTACATCACGGGACGTTGTGCAAAGACGAGCGAACACTGCATAAGAAAGTCCGCGCACGTCTCCACACAACCTCCGTACGGCTCTGGGGGGCTTATGTATGCTTCAGGGGATGGTGGGGGGGGTCGTTGAATGACCAGTGGAACGTCTGTATTCGGCACCGGGTTGGCAGGAGGAGGAGCTGCAGCAGCGCCCTGAGCCCGCGCTTCCACCTGCGCGGTGAGAGCCTCCATCCTGCGATTAAGGATGACGTTTTGCTCGGTCATCAGGTCCATCCGAGCGATAAAGGCGGTGAGGATATGCTGCAACTCACCAATCACGCCTCCAGCCGACGCCTGTGCACCCTGCTCTTCCATTGGCTGTCCAACAGATGGTTGACGCCCCTCGGGATCCATGACATTGGCCGAGACATCCTGTTGGGGAAAGTGTAGTGACACGGACCCACAACAGGGGGCGCAAATGAACGGTCAATAGATGAGCCAAAAGGTAACAATTTAATGTTGTGAATGTGCACAACGACTATACAGACAATCTCAGAATATGATAGCAGTCAATACACAAAGGTGATGTGTGGGCAGGCTCGAGGATAGAAGATGTCTGTCCTGAGAAGAGCCGGAACCACACGATTTCTGCCGCCACCGAACCTGGTGAATACTGGAGCCGCCAAGTCCCGAATTCCCAGGTGATCACCGTCCCCGACTGTCGGATCTGGTACTGCTGGTGAGGAGCACAAACAGTGAGATGTGGGTGTGTGCACACCCAGTAACAAAAACAGTCAGAAGGTGGAAAGTCACCTCCACCTCTTATCACACACACGTGCAGCTCCTGTCAACCACTTATCTGGTTGGGGTGTGAAGCGAAGCCGTCGCTGATCACACCAAATGCCAATCCCACAGATAAGGAAACACTTACAGGAAAACGGCTGCAAAGAAGTTCAGACTGTTAGTCAGTGTTTTCAGTTTAGCAGAGAATTACCTTCACAGGTAGATGATATCTCGGCAATGAGGTGGAGATGACGTCCGGGTTTTATGGAGTAGTATGATGAAGTGTAGATGGGTGACAGCTGTCATGAGATAATGAGTGACAGCTGTCACCCCCGGCTGTGTCCGTGGCAGCAGCGCCCTCTCGTGCCGCACTTCAGGCAGGGCGCCCTCTGGTGGTGGGCCAGCAGTACCTCCTCTTCTGGCGGCCCACACAACAGGAATGTTCCAAACAATTCCCCGTCTTTTGTTGCCACTGTCCCAGCTTTTTTGAAATGTGTTGCAGGCATCCATTTCAAAATGAGCAAATATTTGCACTAAAACAAAAAAAGTCTATCAGTTTGAACATTAAATATCTTGTCTTTGGTGTATACAATTGAATATTGTCATGCTTTAGTCCGGTTTGGGTTCCTGTCTTATTCATCCCCTTTTCTTTTCCTTCCATTTTTGGCCAGTCTTGACTTTACTGTTGTTTTTATTTTTTGCCACTTGATTATTTTCATTCTTGTTTGGTTCTGATTATTCATGTTCTTGTATTATTCTGTAATCCCTGGTTTGATTCTTTATTGTATTCTTGGTTCACTCGTATTGTATTCTGGTTCAGTCATTTATTGCTTTTCTTTCTGTATTCTTGAGTCACTAGTTTCATTCTTGGTTATCTTTTGTTTGTCATGTATGTAATGGTTAACTGCAGCTGTTATGCTTTCTCTGGTCTTGCTTCTGATTTATCTTCTCTGTCTTATTATTCTAGTTAGGTTCTGGTAGTCATGAGTTTTACCTTGTTACTATTCATTTTGTGTTCAGTTTTAGTTTTGTTTAGTTTTCACATTCTTTGCATTATGTTTTAGGCACAGGTTTTGCTTATTATTTATCTTTAGTGTTTTGTATATTTTTATACTTTATTCAGTGACAGTTCTGCTCCAGTTTTGTTTATTATTATCGATCTCCTAGTTTCCCACTTGTTAGATAAGTCACATTATTTTCGAGTTATTACCCCTTTTGTTTTGCCCACATTAATTATTGTCTGCATTAAGTATGTCACATTTTCCACCGTTAATTTTCCAGTCACTTAGTTCTCTTGGTTCAGTCTACATTGTTTTTTTTCTTCCGTCACACTCTTGCACCTGTTCCTCATCTGTCAGCCACGCCCCCTTCCAGATCCTTCGTCCTCACGTGCATCTTGTTTTCCTGTCACCGCCATCCTTATTTAAACTGCGTCTGTTCACTCCCTCATTGCTCGTTTGTTGATTTACATCATTTACCAGCACTCCGTCACAGTCCTGTTTTGCCTGGCTTTTTTGACTCTGCTCTGAAAACCCAGTTTGCTCGTGTACTGACCCTGCTTTTTTATGGCCGCGTCTTCTGTCTCGCCTCTGCGTGGTACTTTTGCTCCGCAGACTGCCTTCCTGTTTCCAAACCCTTGCCCTTATTTTTACTGATACGTCCTGTTTGTGAGCCTGCATTTGTGTCCAGCCCTCTGTCTGTGGCTCACCTTTGCTCATCATTGTATTCGGTTTTTATTTACATTTCACACAACATCCCAAATTCATTGGAATTGGGGTTGTATGTGAACATACCACATAATTTAAATTTCATTTGGCGAGGGTAGCAGACACCCACTGAAAGCCCTGTTAGGAAGTTTCCACCTCTCTCATTTAAAAAAAAAAAAAAAAGCATTTTAACGGCATGTTTCTCATTTCAAATGTAAAGAAAACTCATGGTCATGAAGTGTGATTTTTTTTCTGTATATAAGTCACATCGGAATATAAGTCACAGGAGCTCTCAAACTATTAAGAAAACTGCAATTTATACTCAGGAAAATACTGTAATCCATTCATCCATTTCCTAACCACTGACTCCAATCAAGGGCCCCCTAGGTGGAGTCTATACCAGCAGTAAATTGTAATAATGATAAATAAAATAATAAATAAATGATTCAACAATTAGAGTTTTATCCATCAGAGATATGTGTAAAAATTTTAATAATCTAAAATAAAATAACAAATAAGTATTAAATAATAAATAAATATTACATAGTAATTACTAAAATCTTAAATAATAGCAAATACTGAATCCTGTGGGTTGACCACCTGCAGAGGGGGTCATGGGGGTCGGGTGCAGAGAGGATTGGGTGGCGGTCGAGGGTGGGTGGCCTGGCGGCCCGGTCCATGCTCACAGCCCCTGGCTGTTGGGACGTGGAATGTCACCTCGCTGGGGGGCAAGGAGCCTGAGCTTGTGCGGGAGGTTGAGAGATACCGACTAGAGATAGTTGGGCTGACCTCCACGCACAGCATGGGCTCTGGTACACAACTCCTGGAGAGGGGCTGGATGCTTCATTTTTCTGGTGTTGCCCACGGGGAGAGGCGGAGAGCTGGGGTTGCATTGCTTATTGCTCCCCAGCTCAGTCGCCAGGTGTTGGAGTTCACTCCGGTGAATGAGAGGGTTGCGTCCCTACGCCTTTGGGTCGGGGACAGGTCTCTCACCGTTGTCTCGGCCTACGGGCCGAGTGGCAGTGCAGAGTACCCGACCTTCCTGGAGTCCCTGGGAGGGGTACTAGATAGCGCTCCGACTGGGGACTCCATTGTTCTCCTGGGGGATTTCAACGCCCACGTGGGCGGCGACAGTGAGACCTGGAGGGGGGTGATCGGGAAGCACGGCCTCCCCGATCTGAACCCGAGTGGTGTTCAGTTGTTGGACTTCTGTGCTAGTCACAGTTTGTCCATCACGAACACCATGTTCGAGCACAAGGGTGTCCATAAGTGCACGTGGCACCAGGACACCCTGAGCCGGAGGTCGATGATCGAATTTGTAGTCGTATCATCTGACCTTCGGCCATGTGTCTCGGACACTCGAGTAAAGAGAGGGGCAGAGCTGTCGACCGATCACCACCTGGTGGTGAGTTGGATCCGCTGGGAGGGGAGGAAGCCGGTCAGACCTGGCAGGCCCAAACAAATATATATGTATATATATATATATATATGTATATATATATATATATATATATATATATATATATATATATATATATATATATATGTATATATTGTAATTCATTATTATCAGGTTGTCCTAAAAGTTCCCTAAAAAGCCTTCAGTTAATTCAAAATGCTGCAGCTAGAGTACTGACGGGGACTAGAAGGAGAGAGCATATCTCATCCATATTGGCCTCTCTTCATTGGCTTCCTGTTAATTCTAGAATAGAATTTAAAATTATTCTTCTTACTTATAAGGTTTTGAATAATCAGGTCCCATCTTATCTTAGGGACCTCGTAGTACCATATCACCCCAATAGAGCGCTTCGCTCTCAGACTGCAGGCTTACTTGTAGTTCCTAGGGTTTGTAAGAGTAGAATGGGAGGCAGAGCCTTCAGCTTTCAGGCTCCTCTCCTGTGGAACCAGCTCCCAATTCAGATCAGGGAGACAGACACCCTCTCTACTTTTAAGATTAGGCTTAAAACTTTCCTTTTTGCTAAAGCTTATAGTTAGGGCTGGATCAGGTGACCCTGAACCATCCCTTAGTTATGCTGCTATAGACGTAGACTGCTGGGGGGTTCCCATGATGCACTGTTTCTTTCTCTTTTTGCTCTGTATGCACCACTCTGCATTTAATCATTAGTGATGAATCTCTGCATTCCTGCTGGAGGTTTCTTCCTGTTAAAAGGGAGTTTTTCCTTCCCACTGTAGCCAAGTGCTTGCTCACAGGGGGTCGTTTTGACCGTTGGGGTTTTACATAATTATTGTATGGCCTTGCCTTACAATATAAAGCGCCTTGGGGCAACTGTTTGTTGTGATTCGGCGCTATATAAAAAAATTGATTGAATTGATTGAATTGAAAAAAAAAAAAAATATATATATATATATATCGTGAGGGTCTGCTGGGAACGACTGGCGGAACCCTCTGTCAGGGAGGTCTTCAACTCCCACCTCCGGGAGAGCTTCTCCCAGATCCTGGGGGAGGTTGGAGACATGGACCATGTTCTCCACCTCGGCCGCTCGTAGCTGTGGTCGCAAGGTCTCTGGTGCCTGTCGCGGCAGCAATCTCCGAACCTGGTGGTGGACACCGGAAGTAAGGGATGCCGTCAAGCTGAAGAAGGAGTCCTACTTATCTTTGTTGGTAGGTGGGACCCCAGAGGCAGCTGACAGGTACCGGCAGGCCAAACGTGCCGCAGCCCGTGCGGTCGCAGAGGCAAAAACTTGGGTCTGGGAGGAGTTCGGGGAGGCTATGGAGGAGGACTATCGGTCGGCCTCGAAGAGATTCTGGCAAACCGTCCGACGCCTCAGGAGGCGGAAGCAGCTCTCCACCGGCACTGTTTATGGTGCGGGTGGGGAGCTGTTGACCCTGACTGGGGATGTTGTTGGGCGGTGGAAGGAGTACTCCGAGGATCTTCTCAATCCCATCGTCACGTCTTCCGAAAAGGAAGCAGAGACGGGGGACCCAGAGGCGGACTCATCCATTACCCAGGCAGAAGTCACCGAGGTGGTTAGAAAGCTCCTCGGTGGCAAGGCTCCTGGGGTGGATGAAATCCGTCCTGAGTACCTTAAGTCTCTGGATGTTGTGGGACTGTCTTGACTGACACGCCTCTGCAACATCGCGTGGCGATCGGGGACAGTGCCTCTGGATTGGCAGACCGGGGTGGTGATCCCTCTGTTTAAGAAGAGGGACCGGAGGGTGTGTTCCAACTATAGGGGGATCACACTCCTCAGCCTCCCCAGTAAGGTCTATTCCAGAGTACTGGAGAGGAGAATTTGACCGATGGTCGAACCTCCGATTCAGGAGGAGCAGTGTGGTTTTCGTCCTGGTCGCAGCACACTGGACCAGCTCTACATGCTCCATCGGGTGCTCAAGGGTTCATGGGAGTTCGCCCAACCAGTCCACATGTGTTTTGTGGATCTGGAGAAGGCGTTCGACTGCGTCCCTCGGGGCACCCTGTGGGGAGTGCTCCAGGAGTACGGGGTCCGGGGTCCTTTGCTAAGGGCTATCCTTTCCCTGTACACCCGCAGCAGGAGCTTGGTTTGCATTGCCAGTAGTAAGTCAAACCTGTTTCCAGTGCACGTTGGCCTCTGCCAGGGCTGCCCTTTGTCACCGGTTCTGTTCATTATTTTTATGGACAGAATTTCTAGGCGCAGCCAGGGTGTAGAGGGGGTCTGGTTTGGGAACCACAGAATGTCGTCTCTGCTGTTTGCGGACGATGTGGTTCTGTTGGCTTCGTCAAATCAGGACCTTCAGCGTGCACTGGGGCGGTTTGCAGCCGAGTGTGAGGCATCCGGGATGAAAATCAGCACCTCCAAATCCGAGGCCATGGTTCTCGACCGGAAAAAGGTGCTTTGCCCTCTTCAGGTTGGTGGAGTGTCCTTGCCTCAAGTGGAGGAGTTTAAGTATCTCGGGGTCTTGTTCACGAGTGAGGGACGGATGGAGCGTGAGATCGATAGACGGATCGGTGCAGCATCTGCAGTGATGTGGTCGCTGTATCGGACCGTCGTGGTGAAGAGAGAGCTGAGTAGGGGGCAAAGCTCTCGATTTACCGATCGATCTACATTCCGATCCTCACCTACGGTCATGAGATTTGGCTCATGACCGAAAGAACGAGATCGCGGGTACAAGCGGCCGAGATGAGTTTCCTCCACAGGGTGGCTGGGCGCTCCCTTAGAGATAGGGTGAGGAGCTCGGTCACTCGGGAGGAGCTCGGCGTCGAGCCGCTGCTCCTCCACGTCGAAAGGAGTCAGTTGAGGTGGCTCGTGCATCTTTTCCGGATGCCCCCTGGACGCCTTGCTGGAGAGGTGTTCCGGGCACGTCCCATTGGGAGGAGGCCCCGGGGAAGACCCAGGACACGCTGAAAGGATTACATCTCTCGGCTGGCTTGGGAATGCCTTGGGGTTCCCCAGGAGGAGCTGGGGGAGGTGTGTGTGGATCTGGAGGTCTGGGCGGCTTTGCTTGAGCTGCTGCCCCTGCGACCCGACTCCGGATAAAGCGGAAGAAAATGGATGGATGGATGGATGAAATAATAAACAAATAAATAAGCCTGATAACCTTCCCTTGAAGTGATTGCTGACCTTTATGTGACCTTTATGGTGTTTATAAATATATGGATGAACAAAACAGCAAGTTTCAGGATCAACACTGAGAGTTGACACTCGAACCAGGCTGTGATCATAATATATAGATTCAAATGTGCTCAAAACCTCCTCCCCAATGTATTGAAATGAAAAAAATGAATAAATGCTACGACAGACTACCACGTATCACCATCCTGAACAGATATTTGCAAATGTAATCATAATCATCAATAAACTTTACAAATTAGTCCTTATTATGCAAGGTAATAAATTGTACAAAGCCCCCCCATGTCACAGCAGGCATCAAAATTCTGATTAAAGGAGAAATCAGAATGATATATTTTTTTTTACTTTTTTGTGACTTTGACATGTATTCCATGACTTAAATCTGATTTAACAATATGACAGTCATCGCAGATGGATTATCAGCTCATTTACGTTTCTCCGTTTAATCTCTGTCAGGGTTTGTTGCTTTAATTTTGTTCAGTCGGCTCAAGTTGACGAGCCGTTTGTGGCTTTGCTTCTCCTCGGGAGTGTTCAGGAGCCCAGCTGTGGATGGAAAAGCTTCCCATGAGGAATGTTGTGTGTCTGCCACCTCTGGGTTTCTTCCTGTTATGTTATCCTGCTGCTGCCCTTTTAGGCTTTTTTCCTCCTGTCTAAATGCATCTGAATGAATAGAAGATTTTAGACCGTTGCATAACTGTTTGAAAAGAGAGAGGAGGAAGAGTACAGAGGGCTGAGGAGGCCGAGAAAGAAAATGTGAAGACAAGAGCGTTTTTATAATCTGAATGTTTTTTAAAAAGTTATTGTCATTAATCTTCATCATTTTATGTATGTCACTGAGAACCCATTCTTAATGACACATGGGTTAGTTATCTAAAACAAATGATAGAAATTAATTAAAAATGAAATAAAGGAATTACAGCTGCACTAATTATCATTTATTCCAGACTATAAATCACACTGGAGTGTTAGCTGAATCTGTCCAAAGATACTTTCCCATTCAACACACACACACACACACACACCACACACACACACACACACACACACACACACACACACACACACACACACACACACACACACACACACACACACACACACACACACACACACACACACACACACACACACATCGGTCTTTAACTTGCATTCATTTTTGAAAGGTGATGCTACTTTTCATGGAGCAAGAAGCAAAATGAATTTAATCAACACATTATTTATAATTAATGTAAACACTGCATTAGCAAGCAGAAGCTAATGGGCTAATTAATTTTATTGTGCAAGGCATAAAGAATGCAACAGCAAGTTGCTTCTTGTCACTACTAAACAAACAAAAACATGTGCATATGTAAATGGGCTGCATTTATATAGCGTTTTTCCGTCTGCATCATACGCTCAAAGCGCTTTACACATCAATGTTTCACATTCACACTGATGTCAGGCTGCTGCCATTCAAGGTGTCCACTACACACCAGGAGCAACTTGGAGATAAAGGACCTTGCCCTTAGTGATTTTCTGGTCAGGCTGGGATTTGAACCGAGGATCCTCTGGTCTCAAGCCCAACGCTTTAACCACTAGACCATCATGTCCCCAAGCTCTTCCAAAATGAAACCCTACAATCAAAACCTAACAATCTCTTCTAAAATGTATGTTGTGTGGGCCGCTGAAGAGGAGGTACTGCTGGCCCACCACCACAAGATGGCGCCCTGCTTGAAGTGCGGGCTTCAAGCACGAGAGGGCGTCGGCTTTGCTGGAGGTGACAGCTGTCATTAATCAACACAAGCTGTCACCCATCACCACCACTACAAAGACCGGACTGCAACTCCACCTCCTCGCCGAGAAATCCACTACCATTCAGGTAATTTCTCTGCTGCCTGACACTGTGTGTGTTTGACCTGAACTTCTATTTGCAGCCGTTTTCCTGGAGTTTTTTCCTTGTCTGGAGGATTGGCGTTTGGTGTGACAGCGACGGCTTCGCCTCACACCCCAACTCAGATAAGTGGTTGACCAGGAGCTGCACGAGTGTGTGTGATTGGAGGTGGAGGTTTTCCCTCCTTTACTGAATACAGACTGTGGGATTACTGAGTGTGCGAACTCACACTCATCTGGACTGTCTCTGTTCTCTGCCAGCAGTACCGGGTCTGACTGCTGAAGACGGCGGCCACCTGGGGCGCGGGGCTTGGCGGCTCCGGTGTTCTTCAGCTCCGTTGGTGTTGGAAGCTGTGTGGGGATCCAGCTCTTCTCTCTCCAGGCGTCTTCTATCGTCGAGCCTGCCCACACGTCACCTGGTGTATGATTGACAGTCCACCATATTGTTATTGTCTGTACGTTGTTGTGCGATTCACAACATTAAATTGTTACTTTTTGGCTTATCCATTGTCCGTTCATTAACGCCCCCTGTTGTGGGTCCGTGTCACGACACTTTCACAACAATGTAATTCTAGCAACAAAATGAAACACACATGCATCATTTTGAAACATTTTCATATCAACAGCAACACACTGGCGTGTTTTACATAAAACACTGAGTATATTTTTATTTACTTTTTCTCAACACGAGCTGAAAGCTACAGTATTTAGCAACAAAAGTGTTACAGTTTTTCTTTATTACTAAAACACTAAACCCTGTTGTCTGAACCAAATGCTCAGTTTCCTGAACCCACTGAGTGAATCACTCACTCTTTTGGCAAAACCATAAGCACTGTTCACCTGTTTAGACACAACTTACCAACACATTTTCATAATTGCATAATGACAGGTGGCAAAAGTCAAACACAGTTGAAGCACACGTGTCACCGGTTGAACACAACTCAAAACTCATCACACTTGTGGCCAATGACGTGAGGGAACATAGATAAGCCAGTTCAGAGAGCACTGGTTTATGAGGCACCACAATGGTTAGAAATCTGAGAGGAGGAGTTGGTGTGAGAGGAGGTCGAGGTGGTCAGAGAAGACAAAGAACAGTAATATCTGATGGCATCAGAGCTACTGTAATTGTCCATGTTCTTGTCCACGATGTGAGCATGAAGGAGGCCGGACAAAGGGTCCAACCAACCAAACATCAGTAGATTCACTGTGTCCAACCAGAATCCAAAGATTTAGAGAAGAGAGCAGATAATTACCTTTTCTGACATTATAGGATGTAAATGTTGACAGGAATTACTGCATGACTATACTATATACTGTACCACAGTATACTGTAAGTAAATACATGTTTCAGTACATCACTGTGCCAATGTACTGCAGTATTTTAATGGAGGGTTAGTCTATTTGTAGGCCTAGTATTCCATGTATACTTTGTACTTTAGTTTTACGTAGTCTTACTGTATACAAATGCTAAATGCTAAATGCTGTTTGTTTTGTTCTGTACAAGTGCTATGTTTAAATGCACAGGATTTCTGTTATTTGTACTTTATGTACTTTTTATGCATTTAGCACTTTTTATGTACAAGAGCTAAATGCACAGTTTTTTTGTTTTACAACATGCATTTAGCCTACAGTGAACAAGAAGCATGTATTTCTACAGCTTCATGTCCTGAACATTGTAGTTTCTATTTTTCTATGTCGTGTTTATTGACTGCTCAGTAGGGTTTTTAATTTTGATTGACTCGGGACACGATTTGACAGCATGGTTCAGTTTTGAGCACAGATTGAGCTGATTTGAGGGGAAAGTTTTGCTTTTGCAAGAAGTTTGGGTTTTGTGAATGTAGCTTGAAAATTGGGTTTTGTGTTCATAGTTTACAGAAAAGGAGAGCAGCGTTTGAGAAATGTGTCTTAGCAATTGAGAAAAACTGTATTCCCCTGTTTTTTTTTACAAAGAAATAAAAATTTCTTACAAATGCCCAAAGAAATAGAGTACTGTACAGTTCAAACTTGAAACACAAAACAAAATAATGAAAACAAGTGTTTACAGTACTGTAGTTTACATACATGATACAATAACATCAGAATGATATTGCACTTGACAGTACTGTCCCCTGTGTGGTGGCTGAGGTTTGAGTTGACCAAAGATAGAAACCAAATGATCCACACAGCCACAGCACTCCAATACAAAAAAAAAAAAAAAAAAAAAAGTTATTTAACAAAAGATAAATGTAACGTTTCGGGCAACCAGCCCTTTGTCAGACCTGGAAAATAATAATAATAATAAAAAAAAATATATATATATATATATATGCAAATTGTTACATACATTTTTCTCATTGAGACGGCATCTTTTTAAGAGTGTAACGAGTGTAACTAGTTGGCAAAAACTGTAATTGCTTTTACATTTTTAAATTACTTTAAGCCTAGCTACTTCTGCAGTTAGCATCCAGCTTAGTGAGTGTGGATCAGACAATACCTCATTCAGATCTGTATACAAGAGCCAAGCATGTAGACATTGCCATCTTGTGGCCATAGATGATAATGCAGTATTTTTTGATGGAAGATGTTGGACCAGCCAAACACGTTTTTAAAAATAGTGTGATTGTTAATGAATTTTTGAATTAATTGCTATTTTGATAATTGGTGCATTGTGTTGGGTTTTTTTTATGTCCAAATTCTTTGATTTCAGCTTCTAAAATGTAAATATTTTCTGTCTTTTAGCTATTGTCTTTACACCTTTGTGACAATAAATGGAATATCTTTAGGTTGCAGACAAAACAGATATTTGAGGACATCTTTCTCTGCATGGTCACTGTGTATAAAATAGGCAGCTGACATTTTTTAAGGGTGGTAATAAATTATGCAAAGTTTGTGTAATGAGTTGGAATGGTGTGTGAGTCCAGAATGTTTTTAGAACCTTAGACCTTAAACCTCAACAGGTTTTAGAAGAAGAACTAAACCCTTTTATTTCCTGTTAACTGCATAATTTTTTATGTTCATTTACTGCCTTAAAAAACTACCTTAGAAATTGTTTAGGGTCTTGTTATCATATAACGGGGGAGCATATCTCACCCGTGTTGGCCTCCCTTCATTGGCTTCCTGTTAATGCTAGAATAGAATTTAAATTCTTCTTCTTACTTATAAGGTTTTGAATAATCAGGTCCCATCTTATCTTAGGGACCTCGTAGTACCATATTACCCCATTAGAGCGCTTCGCTCTCAGACTGCGGTCTTACTTGTAGTTCCTAGGGTTTGTAAGAGTAGAATGGGAGGCAGAGCCTTCAGCTTTCAGGCTCCTCTCCTGTGGAACCAGCTCCCATTCAGATCAGGGAGACAGATACCCTCTCTACTTTTAAGATTAGGCTTAAAACTTTCCTTTTCGCTAAGGCTTATAGTTAGGGCTGGATCGGGTGACCCTGGGACCATCCCTTGGTTATGTTGCTTTAGACGTAGACTGTGGGGGGGTTCCCACGATGCACTGTTTCTTTCTCTTTTTGCTCCGTATGCATCACTCTGCATTTAATCATTAGTGATCGATCTCTTTTTCCTGGTTCTTTCCCTCAGCCCCAACCAGTCTCAGCAGAAGACTGCCCCTCCCTGAGCCTGGTTCTGCTGGAGGTTTCTTCCTGTTAAAAGGGAGTTTTTCCTTCCCACTGTGGCCAAGTGCTTGCTCATAGGGGGTCGTTTTGACCGTTGGGTTTTTATAATTATTGTATGGCCTTGCCTTGCAATGTGGAGCGCCTTGGGGCAACTGTTTGTTGTGATTTGGTGCTATATAAGAAACAAGTTGATTGATTGATTGATTATATTATTATTATTATTATTATATTATTATTATTTTGTTATTACTTCTATTTTGTCATTTGATTTTTAGTGGACCACAATGGAAATAAGTGTTTTCACTTTCTTGTGTCATCTATGTATTTTTAACCTATTTACAATTATATTATGTACTGACATTGAACTTGCAAATAAAATCACGTATGCATGCATGCTTTTAATAAATAGTGATTTACCCGCCCCCTACTGGAATGGCGTGTGAGTCCAGAATGTAATTATCAAGGTCCATTGTTCAGTGTTGTTAGCTAATATCTGTAGTTTCTCAAAAAATATTTGTCATATTAACCTTCTATTGTGGCGTTCATCCTTGATCCATAATACAAAAGCATACCAAATGGCAAATATCAGCTCTCACCAGTTTGTCTGTGATTGAAGTTGTACACATGCATGCACAGAGAGCTTTTTGTCTTTTCTGCATTCTGCCACAAACAGGTGCTTTTATTGTTACACAACCACAAACAGAGATGGTGGTGGAAAACATCAAGCAGACTGTCCTTCTCAATCATAGTAATGGCAGCATGACACAAATAAACTGACTAAACCAATTGAACTACAAAAACACAATAAATCAAGAACTTAGTTTAACACTGTTAAACTAAGATGAACCACAATAACATTTAAAACCCCAAAACCCTGAACTCCCATGGTGCATTGTAGCACAATGTTCATTATTCACTGTAGTTAAGTAATATTGCTAATTTCTCCAAAATATTAGTCCTATCAACTTCCATTTTCACAGCGTTCAGCTTTGATAAAATACATATGCACACCAAATGGCAAATTTCAGCTCTCCCAGTTTTTTCCATGATCGAAGCCATACACACAGAGGCCACGTGGCTATTATAACATAAATAACACTTAATAATATAAAATGGAAATCAAATCTGAATACGGTGGGATGGAGTTGTTACAAGATACCGATGTAACATGCAAAATTATACAAGAACAGCATTAAAATTCTGGGAAACCTGAAAAGCCATGTTTAAACTTGACTCAAACCCCATTGTCATTGTACAGTGCATCCAGAAAGTATTCACAGTATTCACTTCTGGAGCTGGGCCTTAGTCAAGGAGGTCACCAAGAACCTGATGGGTCACTCTGTCAGAGCTCCAGCATTCCTCTGTGGAGAGAGGAGAACCTCCAGAAGGACAACCATCTCTGCAGCAATCCACCAATTAGGCCTGTATAGTAGAGGGGCCAGACGGAAGCCACCCCTTAGTAAAAAACACATGGCAGCCCAATTAGAGTTTAAACAACGGGCACCTGAAGGACTCTCAGACCAGGAGAAACAAAATTCTCTGGTCTGATGAGACAAAGATTGAACTCTTTGGTGTGAATGCCAGGCATCACGTTTAGAGGAAACCAAGCACCATCCCTGCAGTGAAGCATGGTGGTGGCAGCTTCATGCTGTGGGGATGTTTTTCAGCAGCAGGAACTGGGAGACTAGTCAGGATTGAGGGAAAGATGAATGCGGCAATGTACAGAGACATCCTGGATGAAAACCTGCTCCAAAGCACTCGTGATGTCAGACTGGGCAACAGTTCATCTTTCAGCGGGACAATGACCCTAAGCACACAGCCAAGATATCAAAGGAGTGGCTTCAGGACAACTCTGTGAATGTCCTTGAGTGGCCCAGCCAGAGCCCAGACCTGAGCATCTGATTGAACATCTCTGGAGAGATCTGAAAATGGTTGTGCACCAACGCTCCCCATCCAACCTGATGGAGCTCAAGAGGTGCTGCAAAGAGGAATGGACAAAACTGCTCAAAGATAGGTGCATCAAGCTTGTGGCATCATATTCAAGAAGACTTGAGGCTGTAATTGCTGCCAAAGGTGCATCAACAAAGTATTGAACAAAGGGTGTGAATACTTATATACACGTGATTTCTTAGTTTTTTTTATTTTAATAAATTTGCAAATTAAAACAAAAAGACAACTTTTTCATGTTGTCATTATGGGGTGTTTGTGAGTAGAATTCTGAGGGGGGAAAATGAATTTACTCCATTTGGAATAAGACTGTAACATAACAAAATGTGGAAAAAGTGAAGTACTGTGAATACTTTCTGAATACATGCACCATATATTGTCTTTGTGTGGTCTGTGTTCAGTTGTACTGGAACATGCATTGGGTTGCCTTTTGGACTGCAAGGGCTATATAAATATAAGTTGATTGATTGATTGATGGCAGCACGGTAGCTTAGTGGTTAAAGTGTAAAGTTCTAGTCCATCTAACCTCATCATTCTAATCATTGTGAGCCAAACTGCATGTATGTGTGTGTTTGTGATTGTGTGTTCTGTGACGTGTGGTGTGTCATGCAGTATGTGGATCTGTGGCTGTTTGTGTATCTGAGATTGTGCGTGCCAGCAGGAGTAAGTTGAGCTCCGTCTCCTCCTCCCTCCACCTCCCCTCAGGAGTCTGTTCTCTTCCGTCCGACCAGCATCGCTGCCAAAGAGCTGCTTTGTCCTCACCGCAAACTCCTCCTCTCCTGCTGCTGCCGATTCACAGAAAAGCAGATGAATGTGTTGGGGGGTTGTTTTCACAGAAAAATAAAATCCCTTTTGCATTTGATAGAGAGCCGAGTGCAGATGAGATGAAATTGGTCCTAATTGGTTTTTATCCAAATTCTGACCCTTCACATAAAATTACGTGGCTGCTGTCAAACTGCAGAGGTAGAAATGTGTGTCTTTGACTTCAGTCGTGCTGCTCATATCGGTGACATCATGATGTTTAAATGAAATGATGCAGTGTCCTCCATTTAGCTGCTGGTTCAAGAAAGGAAGCACTTAACGGAAATCAGCCCGACTTTAAAGGGACCATTTTGTGCAAAATCTATTTTTACATTTAATATGGGCAAGGTTTCATTTTTAAAATCCACACAATCTTAATAGCATAAATCCACAAACTAATTTAATCCTTAAACAGTATGAAATCCTGCTTGATCTGTAAGTCAATCACATCCTCGTGCATGCCCTCCCCTCGGATATTTTGTCTTTGCTGACACAAGACGATCAGTGTGAAAGCAGCGTATCTCACAGAGTGAGGGACAAATTTGTTTAAAATTTGGATTCTTATTTTATTTTATTTTATTGTTGTGCGCCATGTATGGTGATAACTGTGCATGTTTGGAAATGTTTTAAAAATGTTGATTAAACCACAAACTATTTGCACGTTAAATGTAGGATGTCGCCAGCTCTGTACACCGTGAGTACGTGTCAGTATTCAAAGTAGACAAACAAGAAAATATAAATGTATAATTTATTTAAATTAAAAGAGACTGTTGGGAAAGTGTAGTGACACGGACCCACAACAGGGGGTGCAAATGAACGGGTCAATAGATGAGCCAAAAAGTACAATTTAATGTTGTGAATGTGCACAACGAATATACAGACAATCACAGAATATCATAACAGTCAATACGCAGAGGTGACGTGTGGGCAGGCTCGAGGATAGAAGACGTCTGTCCTGAGAAGAGCCGGAACCACACGATTTCCGCCGCCCCAGAACCTGGTGAATACTGGAGCCGCCAAGTCCCGAATTCCCAGGTGATCACGTCCCCGACTGTCGGATCTGGTACTGCTGGCGAAGAACAAAGACAGTCAAGTGTGGGTGTGTGTACATCCAGTAACAACAACGGTGGGAATGCCACCATCCACCTCTCATTCAATATGTTGCAGCGGTCTCAGCTGAAAAGGAGCGCCGTCTGCACAGCCTCCTCACAAACGACCGTTTCTCCTGCAAATTCTCACAATAACAGAGTTACAAATCTCACAAAAAGGCTGAGAGTATTACCTCCTATGAAGTATGATATCTCGGCAACGAGGTGGAGATGACGTCTGGTCTTTATGGAGTGAGATGATTTGAGTAGATGGGTGACAGCTGTCAAGAGGTAATGAGCGACAGCTGTCACCCCCGGCTGTGTCCATGGCGGCAGCGCCCTCTCGTGCCTGAAGCCCGCACTTCAGGCAGGGCGCCCTCTGGTGGTGGGCCAGCAGTACCTCCTCTTCTGGCGGCCCACACAACAGGACCCCCCCCCTCAACGGGCGCCTCCTGGCGCCCGACCAGGTTTGTCGGGGTGTCGGCGGTAGAAGTCGGCCAGGAGGGCCATATTCAGGATGAAGCTCCTCTTCACCCAGGAGCGTTCTTCGGGTCCATACCCCTCCAGTCCACCAGTACTGGAACCCCCGACCCATCCGACGGATTCCATGAGCCGGCGCACCGTCCAGAAGCCGCTCCCGTCGATGATCCGAGCAGGGAGGCGGCGCCGGTCCGGGAGCACAGAGGGGTGAGGTGTGGTGAGGTTTGATGCGGGACACGTGGAAAACCGGATGGATCCGCAGTGAAGCGGGAGTTGGAGCTTCACTGCGGCAGGACTGAGGGACTTTGAGGATCCTGAAGGGGCCATGTACCTGCCTGAAGTTTGGGGAGTCCACCTGGAGGGGGATGTCCTTCGTGAAAGCCACACCTCCTGCCCTGGCTGGTAGCAGGGGCTGGGGATCGCCGGCGGTCTGCATGGTCTTTCCGCCCTCGTCCGGCCTTCAACAAGGCAGAACGGGCAGAGCGCCAACCCGACGGCACTTCTGCAGGTGGGCCTGGACCGAGGGCACACCGACCATCTCCCTCCACCCACGGAAACACGGGGGCTGATACCCCAAACCACCACCCTCAAATGGGAGAGGGCCGGTGGCAGAAGACACCTGGCTGTTATGTGCATACTCGATCCAGCCAGATGGTTACTCCAGGCCGTCGGGTGCGCGGATGTGACGCAGCGGAGGGTCCTGTTCCAAGTCCTGGTTGGCCCGCTCTGCCTGGTCCGTCGTCTGAGGATGGTACCCGGACTAGAGGCTCACGGTGGCCCCCCAGTTCCCTGCAGAAGCTCCTCCAGACGTGTGAGGAGAACTGGGGACCACGATCAGAGACGATGTCGAGGGTATCCCATGCAGACGGATGACGTGGTGGACCAGAGGTCTTGCTGTCATCCTGGGCTTGTTGGGAGCTTCGGGAGAATCGGTTCCACTATCGTGAAGATGGTGGGTGTTGCCCCGGGACGGCTGGAGGCCTTGTGACGAAATCCATGCCGATGTGGGACCAGGGGCGATGAGGCCCGTCAGCGGCTGGAGGAGTCCTTGGGCCTTCTTATGTACTGCCTTGCCCCTGGCACAGGTGGTGCAGGCCTGGATATATTCCCGGACGTCGGCCTCCATAAGACGCCCACCAAAGCGCTGCCGGACACTGCCACGGTCCTTCGCACCCTGGATACAGGAGAGCTTGGAACCGTGACAGAAGTCCAAGACTGCAGCTCTGGCCTCTGGTGGGACGTACTGACGGTTCTTCGGACCTGTTCCAGGGTCCGGGGCTCCGTGCCAGGGGCCTCCCGGCGGTCTTCTCCACGTCCCAGGTGAGGGTGGCCATTGATAGTTGGACTCCGGAATGATGCGCTCCGGTGGATCCGACAGCTCTGTTTGACTTCGTCTTCGTGTACCCACAAGGCATCCGATCTCTGGTTCTTGGTCCCGGGGCGATAGGTGATCCGGAAGTCAAAACGCCCGAAGAACAGTGACCAGCGGGCTTGCCTGGGGTTCAGCCGCTTGGCGGTCCTGATATACTCCAGGTTCTGATGGTCAGTGAAAACCGTGAACGGCACAGACGCTCCCTCCAACAGGTGTCTCCACTCCTCAAGAGCCTCTTTCACCGCAAGGAGTTCTCGATTGCCGATGTCATAGTTCCGTTCAGCCGGGTCAACCTGCGGGAAAAGTAGGCACACGGGTGAAGAACCTTATCGGTCTCTCCGCTCTGGGACAGCACGACTCCTATCCCTGAGTCAGAGGCGTCCACTTCAATCAATCAATCAATCAGTTTTTTTATATAGCGCCAAATCACAACAAACAGTTGCCCCAAGGCGCTTTATATTGTAAGGCAAGGCCATACAATAATTATGTAAAACCCCAACGGTCAAAACGACCCCCTGTGAGCAAGCACTTGGCTACAGTGGGAAGGAAAAACTCCCTTTTAACAGGAAGAAACCTCCAGCAGAACCAGGCTCAGGGAGGGGCAGTCTTCTGCTGGGACTGGTTGGGGCTGAGGGAGAGAACCAGGAAAAAGACATGCTGTGGAGGGGAGCAGAGATCGATCACTAATGATTAAATGCAGAGTGGTGCATACAGAGCAAAAAGAGAAAGAAACAGTGCATCATGGGAACCCCCCAGCAGTCTATGTCTATAGCAGCATAACTAAGGGATGGTTCAGGGTCACCTGATCCAGCCCTAACTATAAGCTTTAGCAAAAAGGAAAGTTTTAAGCCTAATCTTAAAAGTAGGAGGGTGTCTGTCTCCCTGATCTGAATTGGGAGCTGGTTCCACAGGAGAGGAGCCTGAAAGCTGAAGGCTCTGCCTCCCATTCTACTCTTACAAACCCTAGGAACTACAAGTAAGCCTGCAGTCTGAGAGCAAAGCGCTCTATTGGGGTGATATGGTACTATGAGGTCCCTAAGATAAGATGGGACCTGATTATTCAAAACCTTATAGTAAGAAGAAGAATTTTAAATTCTATTCTAGAATTAACAGGAAGCCAATGAAGAGGGCCAATATGGGTGAGATATGCTCGCTCCTTCTAGTCCCCGTCAGTACTCTAGCTGCAGCGTTTTGAATTAACTGAAGGCTTTTTAGGGAACTTTTAGGACAACCTGATAATAATGAATTACAGTAGTCCAGCCTAGAGGAAATAAATGCATGAATTAGTTTTTCAGCATCACTGTGAGACAAGACCTTTCTAATTTTAGAGATATTGCGTAAATGCAAAAAAGCAGCCCTACATATTTTTAATATACGCTTTGAATGACATATCCTGATCAAAAATGACTCCAAGATTTCTCACAGTATTACTAGAGGTCAGGGTAATGCCATCCAGAGTAAGGATCTGGTTAGACACCATGTTTCTAAGATTTGTGGGGCCAAGTACAATAACTTCAGTTTTATCTGAGTTTAAAAGCATTCAACCATGAACTAGCGGCTAGGGTCGGGCTGCACCAAAACTGGCGCAGTAGAGAACCGTCGTTTCAACTCCTTGAACTCGGCTTCGCACCGATCCGACCAGGTGAAGGGGACTTTTGGAGAGGTCAGGGCTGTCAGGGGGCTAACTACCTGACTGTAGCCCTTAATGAACCTCCTATAGAAATTAGCAAAGCCGAGGAACTGTTGCAGCTTCCTACGGCTTGTTGGTTGGGGCCAATCTCTCACCGCCGCAACCTTGGCCGGATCAGGGGCGACGGAGTTGGAGGAGATTATAAACCCCAGGAAGGACAAAGACGCGCGGTGAAACTCGCACTTCTCGCCCTTCACAAACAGTCGGTTCTCTAACAACCGCTGCAGGACCTGACGTACATGCTGGACATGGGTCTCAGGATCCGGAGAAAAGATGAGAATATCGTCCAGATATACGAAGACGAATCGGTGCAGGAAGTCCCGCAAGACGTCGTTAACCAAGGCTTGGAACGTCGCGGGGGCGTTGGTGAGGCCGAACGGGATGACCAGGTACTCAAAGTGACCTAACGGGGTGTTAAATGCCGTCTTCCATTCGTCTCCCTTCCGGATCCGAACCAGGTGGTACGCATTCCTAAGATCCAGCTTAGTAAAGATTTTGGCTCCATGCAGGGGGGTGAACACGGAATCTAACAATGGCAAGGGTCGGTTGCGAACCGTAATCTCCTTCAGCCCCCTGTAATCAATACATGGACGAAGTCCGCCATCTTTCTTGCCCACAAAAAAGAAACCTGCCCCCATCGGGGAGGTGGAGTTCCGATCAGCCCGGCAGCTAATGAGTCCCGGATGTAGGTCTCCATGATTCGCGCTCAGGTCGTGAGAGGTTGTACAGCCTGCTGGACAGGAACTCAGCGCCTGGAAACCAAATCAATGGCACAATCGTACGGACGGCGGCGGGGGAAGGGGGTGAGCGCCAGATCCTTGCTGAAGATGTCAGCAAGGTCGTGGTACTCAACCGGTACCGCCGTCAGATTGGGAGGGACATTAACCTCCTCATTAGCATTTACACCGGGAGGAACCGAGGATCCTAACAATTCCGGTCGCAGGTTTCGCTCCACTGAGTCACAACCCCAGACGGCCAATCAATCCGGGGATTTGTTTAATCATCCATGGGAAGCCCAAAATCACGCGGGAGGTAGAAGGAGTTACAAAAACTCAATCCTCCCGGTGATTCCCAGACACTACCAGGTTACAGGTAGTGTCTTGTGTGTGATAAAAGGGAGAAGAGTGCCATCTAGTGCTCGCACCTTCACTGGCGAAGAAAGCGCCACCAGAGGGAGCCCTACCTCCCTTGCCCATCTATACCAGCAGATTCCCTTCTGACCCCGTGTCCACCAGTGCTGGGGCTTGAAGGGTTAAATCCCCGCTTAACTGGGGTCGTGTAGACAGATGCGTATGACCTACGTGAATGTTTTGACCCCCCCTCAGCCCAGTCTCTAAGGGCGGGCGTTTGTGTTTTGACCGTTTGAGGCAGTTCTCTGCTCACTCGAGCCGCAGACAAAGCACTCCCCACGGACCAGCCTCCTCTGTCTGAATGTGGCCCTGCTCGTGTCCCTAGCACCGTCAGCAGGGGGAGCTGTAGCCACATGGAGTGGTGGCTGTGGAGCATGGGGAAGACGGCTCCCTTTCAGACCCGGGAGGAAGAGGGACGGCTTGTGCCTGACCACGCCCTTTGCCTCGCTCCCGTCGGCGTTCTTCTAACCGATTGTCCAACCGTAACCAAATCGATAAGCTCAGCCAAATCCCGTGGTTCCTCCTTAGCCACCAGGTGCTCCTTCAGGACCGACGACAGTCCGTTTATGAAGGCGGCGCGGAGCGCAGTCATATTCCAGCCGGACCTCTCAGCCGTGATGCGGAAGTCGACTGCATATTCGGCTGCGCTGCGACGCCCTTGTCTCATTGACAGCAGCACGGTAGACGCGGTTTCGCCTCTGTTAGGGTGATCAAAAATGGTCCTGAGCTCCCTCACAAACCCAGTATAAGTGGTAAGGAGCCGTGAACCTTGCTCCCAAAGCGCTGTAGCCCAAGCGCGTGCCTCACCCCGAAGCAAATTAATCACGTAAGCCACCTTGCTGGAGTCAGACGCGTACATCACGGGACGTTGTGCAAAGACGAGCGAACACTGCATAAGAAAGTCCGCGCACGTCTCCACACAACCTCCGTACGGCTCTGGGGGGCTTATGTATGCTTCAGGGGATGGTGGGGGGGGTCGTTGAATGACCAGTGGAACGTCTGTATTCGGCACCGGGTTGGCAGGAGGAGGAGCTGCAGCAGCGCCCTGAGCCCGCGCTTCCACCTGCGCGGTGAGAGCCTCCATCCTGCGATTAAGGATGGACGTTTTGCTCGGTCATCAGGTCCATCCGAGCGATAAAGGCGGTTGAGGATATGCTGCAACTCACCAATCACGCCTCCAGCCGACGCCTGTGCACCCTGCTCTTCCATTGGCTGTCCAACAGATGGTTGACGCCCCTCGGGATCCATGACATTGGCCGAGACATCTGTTGGGGAAAGTGTAGTGACACGGACCCACAACAGGGGGCGCAAATGAACGGTCAATAGATGAGCCAAAAGGTAACAATTTAATGTTGTGAATGTGCACAACGACTATACAGACAATCTCAGAATATGATAGCAGTCAATACACAAAGGTGATGTGTGGGCAGGCTCGAGGATAGAAGATGTCTGTCCTGAGAAGAGCCGGAACCACACGATTTCTGCCGCCACCGAACCTGGTGAATACTGGAGCCGCCAAGTCCCGAATTCCCAGGTGATCACCGTCCCCGACTGTCGGATCTGGTACTGCTGGTGAGGAGCACAAACAGTGAGATGTGGGTGTGTGCACACCCAGTAACAAAAACAGTCAGAAGGTGGAAAGTCACCTCCACCTCTTATCACACACACGTGCAGCTCCTGTCAACCACTTATCTGGTTGGGGTGTGAAGCGAAGCCGTCGCTGATCACACCAATGCCAATCCCACAGATAAGGAAACACTTACAGGAAAACGGCTGCAAAGAAGTTCAGACTGTTAGTCAGTGTTTTCAGTTTAGCAGAGAATTACCTTCACAGGTAGATGATATCTCGGCAATGAGGTGGAGATGACGTCCGGGTTTTATGGAGTAGTATGATGAAGTGTAGATGGGTGACAGCTGTCATGAGATAATGAGTGACAGCTGTCACCCCCGGCTGTGTCCGTGGCAGCAGCGCCCTCTCGTGCCGCACTTCAGGCAGGGCGCCCTCTGGTGGTGGGCCAGCAGTACCTCCTCTTCTGGCGGCCCACACAACAGGAATGTTCCAAACAATTCCCCGTCTTTTGTTGCCACTGTCCCAGCTTTTTTGAAATGTGTTGCAGGCATCCATTTCAAAATGAGCAAATATTTGCACTAAAACAAAAAAAGTCTATCAGTTTGAACATTAAATATCTTGTCTTTGGTGTATACAATTGAATATTGTCATGCTTTAGTCCGGTTTGGGTTCCTGTCTTATTCATCCCCTTTTCTTTTCCTTCCATTTTGGCCAGTCTTGACTTTACTGTTGTTTTTATTTTTTGCCACTTGATTATTTTCATTCTTGTTTGGTTCTGATTATTCATGTTCTTGTATTATTCTGTAATCCCTGGTTTGATTCTTTATTGTATTCTTGGTTCACTCGTATTGTATTCTGGTTCAGTCATTTATTGCTTTTCTTTCTGTATTCTTGAGTCACTAGTTTCATTCTTGGTTATCTTTTGTTTGTCATGTATGTAATGGTTAACTGCAGCTGTTATGCTTTCTCTGGTCTTGCTTCTGATTTATCTTCTCTGTCTTATTATTCTAGTTAGGTTCTGGTAGTCATGAGTTTACCTTGTTACTATTCATTTTGTGTTCAGTTTTAGTTTGTTTAGTTTTCACATTCTTTGCATTAGTTTTAGGCACAGGTTTTGCTTATTATTTATCTTTAGTGTTTGTATATTTTTATACTTTATTCAGTGACAGTTCTGCTCCAGTTTTGTTTATTATTATCGATCTCCTAGTTTCCACTTGTTAGATAAGTCACATTATTTTCGAGTTATTACCCCTTTGTTTGCCCACATTAATTATTGTCTGCATTAAGTATGTCACATTTTCCACCGTTAATTTTCCAGTCACTTAGTTCTCTTGGTTCAGTCTACATTGTTTTTTTTCTTCCGTCACACTCTTGCACCTGTTCCTCATCTGTCAGCCACGCCCCCTTCCAGGATCCTTCGTCCTCACGTGCATCTTGTTTCCTGTCACCGCCATCCTTATTTAACTGCGTCTGTTCACTCCCTCATTGCTCGTTTGTTGATTTACATCATTTACCAGCACTCCGTCACAGTCCTGTTTTGCCTGGCTTTTTTTGACTCTGCTCTGAAAACCCAGTTTGCTCGTGTACTGACCCTGCTTTTTTATGGCCGCGCTTCTGTCTCGCCTCTGCGTGGTACTTTTGCTCCGCAGACTGCCTTCCTGTTTCCAAACCCTTGCCCTTATTTTTACTGATACGTCCTGTTTGTGAGCCTGCATTTGTGTCCAGCCCTCTGTCTGTGCTCACCTTGCTCATCATTGTATTCGGTTTTATTACATTTCACACAACATCCCAAATTCATTGGAATTGGGGTTGTATGTGAACATACCACATAATTTAAATTTCATTTGGCGAGGGTAGCAGACACCCACTGAAAGCCCTGTTAGGAAGTTTCCACCTCTCTCATTTAAAAAAAAAAAAAAAGCATTTTAACGGCATGTTTCTCATTTCAAATGTAAAGAAAACTCATGGTCATGAAGTGTGATTTTTTTTCTGTATATAAGTCACATCGGAATATAAGTCACAGGAGCTCTCAAACTATTAAGAAAACTGCAATTTATACTCAGGAAAATACTGTAATCCATTCATTCCATTTCCTAACCACTGACTCCAATCAAGGGCCCCCTAGGTGGAGTCTATACCAGCAGTAAATTGTAATAATGATAAATAAAATAATAAATAAATGATTCAACAATTAGAGTTTTATCCATCAGAGATATGTGTAAAATTTTAATAATCTAAAATAAAATAACAAATAAGTATTAAATAATAAATAAATATTACATAGTAATTACTAAAATCTTAAATAATAGCAAATACTGAATCCTGTGGGTTGACCACCTGCAGAGGGGGTCATGGGGTCGGGTGCAGAGAGGATTGGGTGGCGGTCGAGGGTGGGTGGCCTGGCGGCCCGGTCCATGCTCACAGCCCCTGGCTGTTGGGACGTGGAATGTCACCTCGCTGGGGGGCAAGGAGCCTGAGCTTGTGCGGGAGGTTGAGAGATACCGACTAGAGATAGTTGGGCTGACCTCCACGCACAGCATGGGCTCTGGTACACAACTCCTGGAGAGGGGCTGGATGCTTCATTTTTCTGGTGTTGCCCACGGGGAGAGGCGGAGAGCTGGGGTTGCATTGCTTATTGCTCCCCAGCTCAGTCGCCATGTGTTGGAGTTCACTCCGGTGAATGAGAGGGTTGCGTCCCTACGCCTTTGGGTCGGGGACAGGTCTCTCACCGTTGTCTCGGCCTACGGGCCGAGTGGCAGTGCAGAGTACCCGACCTTCCTGGAGTCCCTGGGAGGGGTACTAGATAGCGCTCCGACTGGGACTCCATTGTTCTCCTGGGGATTTCAACGCCCACGTGGGCGGCGACAGTGAGACCTGGAGGGGGGTGATCGGGAAGCACGGCCTCCCCGATCTGAACCCGAGTGGTGTTCAGTTGTTGGACTTCTGTGCTAGTCACAGTTTTGTCCATCACGAACACCATGTTCGAGCACAAGGGTGTCCATAAGTGCACGTGGCACCAGGACACCCTGAGCCGGAGGTCGATGATCGAATTTGTAGTCGTATCATCTGACCTTCGGCCATGTGTCTCGGACACTCGAGTAAAGAGAGGGCAGAGCTGTCGACCGATCACCACCTGGTGGTGAGTTGGATCCGCTGGGAGGGGAGGAAGCCGGTCAGACCTGGCAGGCCCAAACAAATATATATGTATATATATATATATATATATGTATATATATATATATATATATATATATATATATATATATATATATATATATATATGTATATATTGTAATTCATTATTATCAGGTTGTCCTAAAAGTTCCCTAAAAAGCCTTCAGTTAATTCAAAATGCTGCAGCTAGAGTACTGACGGGGACTAGAAGGAGAGAGCATATCTCATCCATATTGGCCTCTCTTCATTGGCTTCCTGTTAATTCTAGAATAGAATTTAAAATTATTCTTCTTACTTATAGGTTTTGAATAATCAGGTCCCATCTTATCTTAGGGACCTCGTAGTACCATATCACCCCAATAGAGCGCTTCGCTCTCAGACTGCAGGCTTACTTGTAGTTCCTAGGGTTTGTAAGAGTAGAATGGGAGGCAGAGCCTTCAGCTTTCAGGCTCCTCTCCTGTGGAACCAGCTCCCAATTCAGATCAGGGAGACAGACACCCTCTCTACTTTTAAGATTAGGCTTAAAACTTTCCTTTTTGCTAAAGCTTATAGTTAGGGCTGGATCAGGGTGACCCTGAACCATCCCTTAGTTATGCTGCTATAGACGTAGACTGCTGGGGGGTTCCCATGATGCACTGTTTCTTTCTCTTTTTGCTCTGTATGCACCACTCTGCATTTAATCATTAGTGATGAATCTCTGCATTCCTGCTGGAGGTTTCTTCCTGTTAAAAGGGAGTTTTTCCTTCCCACTGTAGCCAAGTGCTTGCTCACAGGGGGTCGTTTTGACCGTTGGGGTTTTACATAATTATTGTATGGCCTTGCCTTACAATATAAAGCGCCTTGGGGCAACTGTTTGTTGTGATTCGGCGCTATATAAAAAATTGATTGAATTGATTGAATTGAAAAAAAAAAAATATATATATATATATATCGTGAGGGTCTGCTGGGAACGACTGGCGGAACCCTCTGTCAGGGAGGTCTTCAACTCCCACCTCCGGGAGAGCTTCTCCCAGATCCTGGGGAGGTTGGAGACATGGACCATGTTCTCCACCTCGGCCGCTCGTAGCTGTGGTCGCAAGGTCTCTGGTGCCTGTCGCGGCAGCAATCTCCGAACCTGGTGGTGGACACCGGAAGTAAGGGATGCCGTCAAGCTGAAGAAGGAGTCCTACTTATCTTTGTTGGTAGGTGGGACCCCAGAGGCAGCTGACAGGTACCGGCAGGCCAAACGTGCCGCAGCCCGTGCGGTCGCAGAGGGCAAAAACTTGGGTCTGGGAGGAGTTCGGGGAGGCTATGGAGGAGGACTATCGGTCGGCCTCGAAGAGATTCTGGCAAACCGTTCCGACGCCTCAGGAGGCGGAAGCAGCTCTCCACCGGCACTGTTTATGGTGCGGGTGGGGAGCTGTTGACCCTGACTGGGGATGTTGTTGGGCGGTGGAAGGAGTACTCCGAGGATCTTCTCAATCCCATCGTCACGTCTTCCGAAAAGGAAGCAGAGACGGGGGACCCAGAGGCGGACTCATCCATTACCCAGGCAGAAGTCACCGAGGTGGTTAGAAAGCTCCTCGGTGGCAAGGCTCCTGGGGTGGATGAAATCCGTCCTGAGTACCTTAAGTCTCTGGATGTTGTGGGACTGTCTTGACTGACACGCCTCTGCAACATCGCGTGGCGATCGGGGACAGTGCCTCTGGATTGGCAGACCGGGTGGTGATCCCTCTGTTTAAGAAGAGGGACCGGAGGGTGTGTTCCAACTATAGGGGGATCACACTCCTCAGCCTCCCCAGTAAGGTCTATTCCAGAGTACTGGAGAGGAGAATTTGACCGATGGTCGAACCTCCGATTCAGGAGGAGCAGTGTGGTTTTCGTCCTGGTCGCAGCACACTGGACCAGCTCTACATGCTCCATCGGGTGCTCAAGGGTTCATGGGAGTTCGCCCAACCAGTCCACATGTGTTTTGTGGATCTGGAGAAGGCGTTCGACTGCGTCCCTCGGGGCACCCTGTGGGGAGTGCTCCAGGAGTACGGGGTCCGGGGTCCTTTGCTAAGGGCTATCCTTTCCCTGTACACCCGCAGCAGGAGCTTGGTTTGCATTGCCAGTAGTAAGTCAAACCTGTTTCCAGTGCACGTTGGCCTCTGCCAGGGCTGCCCTTTGTCACCGGTTCTGTTCATTATTTTTATGGACAGAATTTCTAGGCGCAGCCAGGGTGTAGAGGGGGTCTGGTTTGGGAACCACAGAATGTCGTCTCTGCTGTTTGCGGACGATGTGGTTCTGTTGGCTTCGTCAAATCAGGACCTTCAGCGTGCACTGGGGCGGTTTGCAGCCGAGTGTGAGGCATCCGGGATGAAAATCAGCACCTCCAAATCCGAGGCCATGGTTCTCGACCGGAAAAAAGGTGCTTTGCCCTCTTCAGGTTGGTGGAGTGTCCTTGCCTCAAGTGGAGGAGTTTAAGTATCTCGGGGTCTTGTTCACGAGTGAGGGACGGATGGAGCGTGAGATCGATAGACGGATCGGTGCAGCATCTGCAGTGATGTGGTCGCTGTATCGGACCGTCGTGGTGAAGAGAGAGCTGAGTAGGGGGCAAAGCTCTCGATTTACCGATCGATCTACATTCCGATCCTCACCTACGGTCATGAGATTTGGCTCATGACCGAAAGAACGAGATCGCGGGTACAAGCGGCCGAGATGAGTTTCCTCCACAGGGTGGCTGGGCGCTCCCTTAGAGATAGGGTGAGGAGCTCGGTCACTCGGGAGGAGCTCGGCGTCGAGCCGCTGCTCCTCCACGTCGAAAGGAGTCAGTTGAGGTGGCTCGTGCATCTTTTCCGGATGCCCCCTGGACGCCTTGCTGGAGAGGTGTTCCGGGCACGTCCCATTGGGAGGAGGCCCCGGGGAAGACCCAGGACACGCTGAAAGGATTACATCTCTCGGCTGGCTTGGGAATGCCTTGGGGTTCCCCAGGAGGAGCTGGGGGAGGTGTGTGTGGATCTGGAGGTCTGGGCGGCTTTGCTTGAGCTGCTGCCCCCTGCGACCCGACTCCGGATAAAGCGGAAGAAAATGGATGGATGGATGGATGAAATAATAAACAAATAAATAAGCCTGATAACCTTCCCTTGAAGTGATTGCTGACCTTTATGTGACCTTTATGGTGTTTATAAATATATGGATGAACAAAACAGCAAGTTTCAGGATCAACACTGAGAGTTGACACTCGAACCAGGCTGTGATCATAATATATAGATTCAAATGTGCTCAAAACCTCCTCCCCAATGTATTGAAATGAAAAAAATGAATAAATGCTACGACAGACTACCACGTATCACCATCCTGAACAGATATTTGCAAATGTAATCATAATCATCAATAAACTTTACAAATTAGTCCTTATTATGCAAGGTAATAAATTGTACAAAGCCCCCCCATGTCACAGCAGGCATCAAAATTCTGATTAAAGGAGAAATCAGAATGATATATTTTTTTTTACTTTTTTGTGACTTTGACATGTATTCCATGACTTAAATCTGATTTAACAATATGACAGTCATCGCAGATGGATTATCAGCTCATTTACGTTTCTCCGTTTAATCTCTGTCAGGGTTTGTTGCTTTAATTTTGTTCAGTCGGCTCAAGTTGACGAGCCGTTTGTGGCTTTGCTTCTCCTCGGGAGTGTTCAGGAGCCCAGCTGTGGATGGAAAAGCTTCCCATGAGGAATGTTGTGTGTCTGCCACCTCTGGGTTTCTTCCTGTTATGTTATCCTGCTGCTGCCCTTTTAGGCTTTTTTCCTCCTGTCTAAATGCATCTGAATGAATAGAAGATTTTAGACCGTTGCATAACTGTTTGAAAAGAGAGAGGAGGAAGAGTACAGAGGGCTGAGGAGGCCGAGAAAGAAAATGTGAAGACAAGAGCGTTTTTATAATCTGAATGTTTTTTAAAAAGTTATTGTCATTAATCTTCATCATTTTATGTATGTCACTGAGAACCCATTCTTAATGACACATGGGTTAGTTATCTAAAACAAATGATAGAAATTAATTAAAAATGAAATAAAGGAATTACAGCTGCACTAATTATCATTTATTCCAGACTATAAATCACACTGGAGTGTTAGCTGAATCTGTCCAAAGATACTTTCCCATTCAACACACACACGCACACACACACACACACACACACACACACACACACACACACACACACACACACACACACACACACACACACACACACACACACACACACACACACACACACACACACACACACACACACACATCGGTCTTTAACTTGCATTCATTTTTGAAAGGTGATGCTACTTTTCATGGAGCAAGAAGCAAAATGAATTTAATCAACACATTATTTATAATTAATGTAAACACTGCATTAGCAAGCAGAAGCTAATGGGCTAATTAATTTTATTGTGCAAGGCATAAAGAATGCAACAGCAAGTTGCTTCTTGTCACTACTAAACAAACAAAAACATGTGCATATGTAAATGGGCTGCATTATATAGCGTTTTTCCGTCTGCATCATACGCTCAAAGCGCTTTACACATCAATGTTTCACATTCACACTGATGTCAGGCTGCTGCCATTCAAGGTGCCCACTACACACCAGGAGCAACTTGGAGATAAAGGACCTTGCCCTTAGTGATTTTCTGGTCAGGCTGGGATTTGAACCGAGGATCCTCTGGTCTCAAGCCCAACGCTTTAACCACTAGACCATCATGTCCCCAAGCTCTTCCAAAATGAAACCCTACAATCAAAACCTAACAATCTCTTCTAAAAATGTATGTTGTGTGGGCCGCTGAAGAGGAGGTACTGCTGGCCCACCACCACAAGATGGCGCCCTGCTTGAAGTGCGGGCTTCAAGCACGAGAGGGCGTCGGCTTTGCTGGAGGTGACAGCTGTCATTAATCAACACAAGCTGTCACCCATCACCACCACTACAAAGACCGGACTGCAACTCCACCTCCTCGCCGAGAAATCCACTACCATTCAGGTAATTTCTCTGCTGCCTGACACTGTGTGTGTTTGACCTGAACTTCTATTTGCAGCCGTTTTCCTGGAGTTTTTTCCTTGTCTGGAGGATTGGCGTTTGGTGTGACAGCGACGGCTTCGCCTCACACCCCAACTCAGATAAGTGGTTGACCAGGAGCTGCACGAGTGTGTGTGATTGGAGGTGGAGGTTTTCCCTCCTTTACTGAATACAGACTGTGGGATTACTGAGTGTGCGAACTCACACTCATCTGGACTGTCTCTGTTCTCTGCCAGCAGTACCGGGTCTGACTGCTGAAGACGGCGGCTACCTGGGGCGCGGGGCTTGGCGGCTCCGGTGTTCTTCAGCTCCGTTGGTGTTGGAAGCTGTGTGGGGATCCAGCTCTTCTCTCTCCAGGCGTCTTCTATCGTTGAGCCTGCCCACACGTCACCTGGTGTATGATTGACAGTCCACCATATTGTTATTGTCTGTACGTTGTTGTGCGATTCACAACATTAAATTGTTACTTTTTGGCTTATCCATTGTCCGTTCATTAACGCCCCCTGTTGTGGGTCCGTGTCACGACACTTTCACAACAATGTAATTCTAGCAACAAAATGAAACACACATGCATCATTTTGAAACATTTTCATATCAACAGCAACACACTGGCGTGTTTTACATAAAACACTGAGTATATTTTTATTTACTTTTTCTCAAACACGAGCTGAAAGCTACAGTATTTAGCAACAAAAGTGTTACAGTTTTTCTTTATTACTAAAACACTAAACCCTGTTGTCTGAACCAAATGCTCAGTTTCCTGAACCCACTGAGTGAATCACTCACTCTTTTGGCAAAACCATAAGCACTGTTCACCTGTTTAGACACAACTTACCAACACATTTTCATAATTGCATAATGACAGGTGGCAAAAGTCAAACACAGTTGAAGCACACGTGTCACCGGTTGAACACAACTCAAAACTCATCACACTTGTGGCCAATGACGTGAGGGAACATAGATAAGCCAGTTCAGAGAGCACTGGTTTATGAGGCACCACAATGGTTAGAAATCTGAGAGGAGGAGTTGGTGTGAGAGGAGGTCGAGGTGGTCAGAGAAGACAAAGAACAGTAATATCTGATGGCATCAGAGCTACTGTAATTGTCCATGTTCTTGTCCACGATGTGAGCATGAAGGAGGCCGGACAAAGGGTCCAACCAACCAAACATCAGTAGATTCACTGTGTCCAACCAGAATCCAAAGATTTAGAGAAGAGAGCAGATAATTACCTTTTCTGACATTATAGGATGTAAATGTTGACAGGAATTACTGCATGACTATACTATATACTGTACCACAGTATACTGTAAGTAAATACATGTTTCAGTACATCACTGTGCCAATGTACTGCAGTATTTTAATGGAGGGTTAGTCTATTTGTAGGCCTAGTATTCCATGTATACTTTGTACTTTAGTTTTACGTAGTCTTACTGTATACAAATGCTAAATGCTAAATGCTGTTTGTTTTGTTCTGTACAAGTGCTATGTTTAAATGCACAGGATTTCTGTTATTTGTACTTTTATGTACTTTTTATGCATTTAGCACTTTTTATGTACAAGAGCTAAATGCACAGTTTTTTTGTTTTACAACATGCATTTAGCCTACAGTGAACAAGAAGCATGTATTTCTACAGCTTCATGTCCTGAACATTGTAGTTTCTATTTTTCTATGTCGTGTTTATTGACTGCTCAGTAGGGTTTTTAATTTTGATTGACTCGGGACACGATTTGACAGCATGGTTCAGTTTTGAGCACAGATTGAGCTGATTTGAGGGGAAAGTTTTGCTTTTGCAAGAAGTTTGGGTTTTGTGAATGTAGCTTGAAAATTGGGTTTTGTGTTCATAGTTTACAGAAAAGGAGAGCAGCGTTTGAGAAATGTGTCTTAGCAATTGAGAAAAACTGTATTCCCCTGTTTTTTTTTTACAAAGAAATAAAAATTTCTTACAAATGCCCAAAGAAATAGAGTACTGTACAGTTCAAACTTGAAACACAAAACAAAATAATGAAAACAAGTGTTTACAGTACTGTAGTTTACATACATGATACAATAACATCAGAATGATATTGCACTTGACAGTACTGTCCCCTGTGTGGTGGCTGAGGTTTGAGTTGACCAAAGATAGAAACCAAATGATCCACACAGCCACAGCACTCCAATACAAAAAAAAAAAAAAAGTTATTTAACAAAAGATAAATGTAACGTTTCGGGCAACCAGCCCTTTGTCAGACCTGGAAAATAATAATAATAATAATAATAAAAAAAATATATATATATATATATATGCAAATTGTTACATACATTTTTCTCATTGAGACGGCATCTTTTTAAGAGTGTAACGAGTGTAACTAGTTGGCAAAAACTGTAATTGCTTTTACATTTTTAAATTACTTTAAGCCTAGCTACTTCTGCAGTTAGCATCCAGCTTAGTGAGTGTGGATCAGACAATACCTCATTCAGATCTGTATACAAGAGCCAAGCATGTAGACATTGCCATCTTGTGGCCATAGATGATAATGCAGTATTTTTTGATGGAAGATGTTGGACCAGCCAAACACGTTTTTAAAAATAGTGTGATTGTTAATGAATTTTTGAATTAATTGCTATTTTGATAATTGGTGCATTGTGTTGGGTTTTTTTTATGTCCAAATTCTTTGATTTCAGCTTCTAAAATGTAAATATTTTCTGTCTTTTAGCTATTGTCTTTACACCTTTGTGACAATAAATGGAATATCTTTAGGTTGCAGACAAAACAAGATATTTGAGGACATCTTTCTCTGCATGGTCACTGTGTATAAAATAGGCAGCTGACATTTTTTAAGGGTGGTAATAAATTATGCAAAGTTTGTGTAATGAGTTGGAATGGTGTGTGAGTCCAGAATGTTTTTAGAACCTTAGACCTTAAACCTCAACAGGTTTTAGAAGAAGAACTAAACCCTTTTATTTCCTGTTAACTGCATAATTTTTTATGTTCATTTACTGCCTTAAAAAACTACCTTAGAAATTGTTTAGGGTCTTGTTATCATATAACGGGGGAGCATATCTCACCCGTGTTGGCCTCCCTTCATTGGCTTCCTGTTAATGCTAGAATAGAATTTAAAATTCTTCTTCTTACTTATAAGGTTTTGAATAATCAGGTCCCATCTTATCTTAGGGACCTCGTAGTACCATATTACCCCATTAGAGCGCTTCGCTCTCAGACTGCGGGCTTACTTGTAGTTCCTAGGGTTTGTAAGAGTAGAATGGGAGGCAGAGCCTTCAGCTTTCAGGCTCCTCTCCTGTGGAACCAGCTCCCAATTCAGATCAGGGAGACAGATACCCTCTCTACTTTTAAGATTAGGCTTAAACTTTCCTTTTCGCTAAGGCTTATAGTTAGGGCTGGATCGGGTGACCCTGGACCATCCCTTGGTTATGTTGCTTTAGACGTAGACTGTGGGGGGGTTCCCACGATGCACTGTTTCTTTCTCTTTTTGCTCCGTATGCATCACTCTGCATTTAATCATTAGTGATCGATCTCTTTTTCCTGGTTCTTTCCCTCAGCCCCAACCAGTCTCAGCAGAAGACTGCCCCTCCCTGAGCCTGGTTCTGCTGGAGGTTTCTTCCTGTTAAAAGGGAGTTTTTCCTTCCCACTGTGGCCAAGTGCTTGCTCATAGGGGGTCGTTTTGACCGTTGGGGTTTTTATAATTATTGTATGGCCTTGCCTTGCAATGTGGAGCGCCTTGGGGCAACTGTTTGTTGTGATTTGGTGCTATATAAGAAAAAAGTTGATTGATTGATTGATTATTATTATTATTATTATTATTATTATTATTATTATTATTATTATTATTATTATTTGTTATTACTTCTATTTTGTCATTTGATTTTTAGTGGACCACAATGGAAATAAGTGTTTTCACTTTCTTGTGTCATCTATGTATTTTTAACCTATTTACAATTATATTATGTACTGACATTGAACTTGCAAAATAAAATCACGTATGCATGCATGCTTTTAATAAATAGATGATTTACCGCCCCCTACTGGAATGGCGTGTGAGTCCAGAATGTAATTATCAAGGTCCATTGTTCAGTGTTGTTAGCTAATATCTGTAGTTTCTCAAAAAATATTTGTCATATTAACCTTCTATTGTGGCGTTCATCCTTGATCCATAATACAAAAGCATACCAAATGGCAAATATCAGCTCTCACCAGTTTGTCTGTGATTGAAGTTGTACACATGCATGCACAGAGAGCTTTTTGTCTTTTCTGCATTCTGCCACAAACAGGTGCTTTTATTGTTACACAACCACAAACAGAGATGGTGGTGGAAAACATCAAGCAGACTGTCCTTCTCAATCATAGTAATGGCAGCATGACACAAATAAACTGACTAAACCAATTGAACTACAAAAACACAATAAATCAAGAACTTAGTTTAACACTGTTAAACTAAGATGAACCACAATAACATTTAAAACCCCAAAACCCTGAACTCCCATGGTGCATTGTAGCACAATGTTCATTATTCACTGTAGTTAAGTAATATTGCTAATTTCTCCAAAAATATTAGTCCTATCAACTTTCCATTTTCACAGCGTTCATCTTTGATAAAATACATATGCACACCAAATGGCAAATTTCAGCTCTCCCCAGTTTTTCCATGATCGAAGCCATACACACAGAGGCCACGTGGCTATTATAACATAAATAACACTTAATAATATAAATGGAAATCAAATCTGAATACGGTGGGATGGAGTTGTTACAAGATATACGATGTAACATGCAAAATTATACAAGAACAGCATTAAAATTCTGGGAAACCTGAAAAGCCATGTTTAAACTTGACTCAAACCCCATTGTCATTGTACAGTGCATCCAGAAAGTATTCACAGTATTCACTTCTGGAGCTGGGCCTTAGTCAAGGAGGTCACCAAGAACCTGATGGTCACTCTGTCAGAGCTCCAGCATTCCTCTGTGGAGAGAGGAGAACCTTCCAGAAGGACAACCATCTCTGCAGCAATCCACCAATTAGGCCTGTATAGTAGAGGGGCCAGACGGAAGCCACCCCTTAGTAAAAAACACATGGCAGCCCAATTAGAGTTTAACAAAGGGCACCTGAAGGACTCTCAGACCAGGAGAAACAAAATTCTCTGGTCTGATGAGACAAAGATTGAACTCTTTGGTGTGAATGCCAGGCATCACGTTTAGAGGAAACCAAGCACCATCCCTGCAGTGAAGCATGGTGGTGGCAGCTTCATGCTGTGGGGATGTTTTTCAGCAGCAGGAACTGGGAGACTAGTCAGGATTGAGGGAAAGATGAATGCGGCAATGTACAGAGACATCCTGGATGAAAACCTGCTCCAAAGCACTCGTGATGTCAGACTGGGGCAACAGTTCATCTTTCAGCGGGACAATGACCCTAAGCACACAGCCAAGATATCAAAGGAGTGGCTTCAGGACAACTCTGTGAATGTCCTTGAGTGGCCCAGCCAGAGCCCAGACCTGAGCATCTGATTGAACATCTCTGGAGAGATCTGAAAATGGTTGTGCACCAACGCTCCCCATCCAACCTGATGGAGCTCAAGAGGTGCTGCAAAGAGGAATGGACAAAACTGCTCAAAGATAGGTGCACCAAGCTTGTGGCATCATATTCAAGAAGACTTGAGGCTGTAATTGCTGCCAAAGGTGCATCAACAAAGTATTGAACAAAGGGTGTGAATACTTATATACACGTGATTTCTTAGTTTTTTTTATTTTTAATAAATTTGCAAATTAAAACAAAAAGACAACTTTTTCATGTTGTCATTATGGGGTGTTGTGAGTAGAATTCTGAGGGGGGAAAATGAATTTACTCCATTTTGGAATAAGACTGTAACATAACAAAATGTGGAAAAAGTGAAGTACTGTGAATACTTTCTGAATACATGCACCATATATTGTCTTTGTGTGGTCTGTGTTCAGTTGTACTGGAACATGCATTGGTTGCCTTTTGGACTGCAAGGGCTATATAAATATAAGTTGATTGATTGATTGATGGCAGCACGGTAGCTTAGTGGTTAAAGTGTAAAGTTCTAGTCCATCTAACCTCATCATTCTAATCATTGTGAGCCAAACTGCATGTATGTGTGTGTTTGTGATTGTGTGTTCTGTGACGTGTGGGTGTCATGCAGTATGTGGATCTGTGGCTGTTTGTGTATCTGAGATTGTGCGTGCCAGCAGGAGTAAGTTGAGCTCCGTCTCCTCCTCCCTCCACCTCCCCTCAGGAGTCTGTTCTCTTCCGTCCGACCAGCATCGCTGCCAAAGAGCTGCTTTGTCTCACCGCAAACTCCTCCTCTCCTGCTGCTGCCGATTCACAGAAAAGCAGATGAATGTGTTGGGGGGTTGTTTTCACAGAAAAATAAAATCCCTTTTGCATTTGATTAGAGAGCCGAGTGCAGATGAGATGAAATTGGTCCTAATTGGTTTTATCCAAATTCTGACCCTTCACATAAAATTACGTGGCTGCTGTCAAACTGCAGAGGTAGAAATGTGTGTCTTTGACTTCAGGTCGTGCTGCTCATATCGGTGACATCATGATGTTTAAATGAAATGATGCAGTGTCTCCATTTAGCTGCTGGTTCAAGAAAGGAAGCACTTAACGGAAATCAGCCCGACTTTAAAGGGACCATTTTGTGCAAAATCTATTTTTACATTTTAATATGGGCAAGGTTTCATTTTTAAAATCCACACAATCTATAATAGCATAAATCCACAAACTAATTTAATCCTTAAACAGTATGAAATCCTGCTTGATCTGTAAGTCAATCACATCCTCGTGCATGCCCTCCCCTCGGATATTTTGTCTTTGCTGACACAAGACGGTCAGTGTGAAAGCAGCGTATCTCACAGAGTGAGGGACAAATTTTGTTTAAAATTTGGATTCTTTATTTTATTTTATTTTATTGTTGTGCGCCATGTATGGTGATAACTGTGCATGTTTTGGAAATGTTTTAAAAATGTTGATTAAACCACAAACTATTTGCACGTTAAATGTAAGGATGTCGCCAGCTGCTGTACACCGTGAGTACGTGTCAGTATTCAAAGTAGACAAACAAGAAAATATAAATGTATAATTTATTTAATTAAAAGAGACTGTTGGGAAAGTGTAGTGACACGGACCCACAACAGGGGGTGCAAATGAACGGTCAATAGATGAGCCAAAAAGTAACAATTTAATGTTGTGAATGTGCACAACGAATATACAGACAATCACAGAATATCATAACAGTCAATACGCAGAGGTGACGTGTGGGCAGGCTCGAGGATAGAAGACGTCTGTCCTGAGAAGAGCCGGAACCACACGATTTCCGCCGCCCCAGAACCTGGTGAATACTGGAGCCGCCAAGTCCCGAATTCCCAGGTGATCACCGTCCCCGACTGTCGGATCTGGTACTGCTGGCGAAGAACAAAGACAGTCAAGTGTGGGTGTGTGTACATCCAGTAACAACAACGGTGGGAATGCCACCTCCACCTCTCATTCAATATGTTGCAGCGGTCTCAGCTGAAAAGGAGCGCCGTCTTGCACAGCCTCCTCACAAACGACCGGTTCTCCTGCAAATTCTCACAATAACAGAGTTACAAATCTCACAAAAAGGCTGAGAGTATTACCTCCTATGAAGTATGATATCTCGGCAACGAGGTGGAGATGACGTCTGGTCTTTATGGAGTGAGATGATGTTGAGTAGATGGGTGACAGCTGTCAAGAGGTAATGAGCGACAGCTGTCACCCCCGGCTGTGTCCATGGCGGCAGCGCCCTCTCGTGCCTGAAGCCCGCACTTCAGGCAGGGCGCCCTCTGGTGGTGGGCCAGCAGTACCTCCTCTTCTGGCGGCCCACACAACAGGACCCCCCCCTCAACGGGCGCCTCCTGGCGCCCGACCAGGTTTGTCGGGGTGTCGGCGGTAGAAGTCGGCCAGGAGGGCCAGATCCAGGATGAAGCTCCTCTTCACCCAGGAGCGTTCTTCGGGTCCATACCCCTCCCAGTCCACCAAGTACTGGAACCCCCGACCCATCCGACGGATGTCCAGGAGCCGGCGCACCGTCCAAGCCGGCTTCCCGTCGATGATCCGAGCAGGAGGCGGCGCCGGTCCGGGAGCACAGAGGGGTGAGGTGTGGTGAGGTTTGATGCGGGACACGTGGAAAACCGGATGGATCCGCAGTGAAGCCGGGAGTTGGAGCTTCACTGCGGCAGGACTGAGGACTTTGAGGATCCTGAAGGGGCCAATGTACCTGTCCTGAAGTTTTGGGGAGTCCACCTGGAGGGGGATGTCCTTCGTGGAAAGCCACACCTCCTGCCCGGGCTGGTAAGCAGGGGCTGGGGATCGCCGGCGGTCTGCATGGGTCTTCGCCCTCGTCCGGGCCTTCAACAAGGCAGAACGGGCAGAGCGCCACACCCGACGGCACTTCTGCAGGTGGGCCTGGACCGAGGGCACACCGACCTCTCCCTCCACCACGGGAAACAACGGGGGCTGATACCCCAAACACACCTCAAATGGGGAGAGGCCGGTGGCAGAAGACACCTGGCTGTTATGTGCATACTCGATCCAGGCCAGATGGTTACTCCAGGCCGTCGGGTGCGCGGATGTGACGCAGCGGAGGGTCTGTTCCAAGTCCTGGTTGGCCCGCTCTGCCTGTCCGTTCGTCTGAGGATGGTACCCGGACGAGAGGCTCACGGTGGCCCCCAGTTCCCTGCAGAAGCTCCTCCAGACGTGTGAGGAGAACTGGGGACCACGATCAGAGACGATGTCGGAGGGTATCCCATGCAGACGGATGACGTGGTGGACCAGGAGGTCTGCTGTCTCCTGGGCTGTTGGGAGCTTCGGGAGAATCGGTCCACTATCGTGAAGATGGTGGTGTTGCCCCGGGACGGCGGGAGGCCTGTGACGAAATCCAGGCCGATGTGGGACCAGGGGCGATGAGGCACCGGCAGCGGCTGGAGGAGTCCTTGGGCCTTCTTATGTACTGCCTTGCCCCTGGCACAGGTGGTGCAGGCCTGGATATATTCCCGGACGTCGGCCTCCATAGACGCCCACCAGAAGCGCTGCCGGACAACTGCCACGGTCCTTCGCACCCCTGGATGACAGGAGAGCTTGGAACCGTGACAGAAGTCCAAGACTGCAGCTCTGGCCTCTGGTGGGACGTACTGACGGTTCTTCGGACCGGTTCCAGGGTCCGGGCTCCGTGCCAGGGCCTCCCGGACGGTCTTCTCCACGTCCCAGGTGAGGGTGGCCATGATAGTGGACTCCGGAATGATGCGCTCCGGTGGATCCGACAGCTCTGTTTTGACTTCGTCTTCGTGTACCCGGCACAAGGCATCCGATCTCTGGTTCTTGGTCCCGGGGCGATAGGTGATCCGGAAGTCAAAACGCCCGAAGAACAGTGACCAGCGGGCTTGCCTGGGGTTCAGCCGCTTGGCGGTCCTGATATACTCCAGGTTCTGATGGTCAGTGAAAACCGTGAACGGCACAGACGCTCCCTCCAACAGGTGTCTCCACTCCTCAAGAGCCTCTTTCACCGCAAGGAGTTCTCGATTGCCGATGTCATAGTTCCGTTCAGCCGGGGTCAACCTGCGGGAAAAGTAGGCACACGGGTGAAGAACCTTATCGGTCTCTCCGCTCTGGGACAGCACGACTCCTATCCCTGAGTCAGAGGCGTCCACTTCAATCAATCAATCAATCAGTTTTTTTTATATAGCGCCAAATCACAACAAACAGTTGCCCCAAGGCGCTTTATATTGTAAGGCAAGGCCATACAATAATTATGTAAAACCCCAACGGTCAAAACGACCCCCTGTGAGGAAGCACTTGGCTACAGTGGGAAGGAAAAACTCCCTTTTAACAGGAAGAAACCTCCAGCAGAACCAGGCTCAGGGAGGGGCAGTCTTCTGCTGGGACTGGTTGGGGCTGAGGGAGAGAACCAGGAAAAAGACATGCTGCGGAGGGGAGCAGAGATCGATCACTAATGATTAAATGCAGAGTGGTGCATACAGAGCAAAAAGAGAAAGAAACAGTGCATCATGGGAACCCCCCAGCAGTCTATGTCTATAGCAGCATAACTAAGGGATGGTTCAGGGTCACCTGATCCAGCCCTAACTATAAGCTTTAGCAAAAAGGAAAGTTTTAAGCCTAATCTTAAAAGTAGAGAGGGTGTCTGTCTCCCTGATCTGAATTGGGAGCTGGTTCCACAGGAGAGGAGCCTGAAAGCTGAAGGCTCTGCCTCCCATTCTACTCTTACAAACCCTAGGAACTACAAGTAAGCCTGCAGTCTGAGAGCAAAGCGCTCTATTGGGGTGATATGGTACTATGAGGTCCCTAAGATAAGATGGGACCTGATTATTCAAAACCTTATAAGTAAGAAGAAGAATTTTAAATTCTATTCTAGAATTAACAGGAAGCCAATGAAGAGAGGCCAATATGGGTGAGATATGCTCGCTCCTTCTAGTCCCCGTCAGTACTCTAGCTGCAGCGTTTTGAATTAACTGAAGGCTTTTTAGGGAACTTTTAGGACAACCTGATAATAATGAATTACAGTAGTCCAGCCTAGAGGAAATAAATGCATGAATTAGTTTTTCAGCATCACTGTGAGACAAGACCTTTCTAATTTTAGAGATATTGCGTAAATGCAAAAAAGCAGCCCTACATATTTGTTTAATATACGCTTTGAATGACATATCCTGATCAAAAATGACTCCAAGATTTCTCACAGTATTACTAGAGGTCAGGGTAATGCCATCCAGAGTAAGGATCTGGTTAGACACCATGTTTCTAAGATTTGTGGGGCCAAGTACAATAACTTCAGTTTTATCTGAGTTTAAAAGCATTCAACCATGAACTAGCGGCTAGGGTCGGGCTGCACCAAAACTGGCGCAGTAGAGAACCGTCGTTTCAACTCCTTGAACTCGGCTTCGCACCGATCCGACCAGGTGAAGGGGACTTTTGGAGAGGTCAGGGCTGTCAGGGGGCTAACTACCTGACTGTAGCCCTTAATGAACCTCCTATAGAAATTAGCAAAGCCGAGGAACTGTTGCAGCTTCCTACGGCTTGTTGGTTGGGGCCAATCTCTCACCGCCGCAACCTTGGCCGGATCAGGGGCGACGGAGTTGGAGGAGATTATAAACCCCAGGAAGGACAAAGACGCGCGGTGAAACTCGCACTTCTCGCCCTTCACAAACAGTCGGTTCTCTAACAACCGCTGCAGGACCTGACGTACATGCTGGACATGGGTCTCAGGATCCGGAGAAAAGATGAGAATATCGTCCAGATATACGAAGACGAATCGGTGCAGGAAGTCCCGCAAGACGTCGTTAACCAAGGCTTGGAACGTCGCGGGGGCGTTGGTGAGGCCGAACGGGATGACCAGGTACTCAAAGTGACCTAACGGGGTGTTAAATGCCGTCTTCCATTCGTCTCCCTTCCGGATCCGAACCAGGTGGTACGCATTCCTAAGATCCAGCTTAGTAAAGATTTTGGCTCCATGCAGGGGGGTGAACACGGAATCTAACAATGGCAACGGGTATCGGTTGCGAACCGTAATCTCATTCAGCCCCCTGTAATCAATACATGGACGAAGTCCGCCATCTTTCTTGCCCACAAAAAAGAAACCTGCCCCCATCGGGGAGGTGGAGTTCCGGATCAGCCCGGCAGCTAATGAGTCCCGGATGTAGGTCTCCATTGATTCGCGCTCAGGTCGTGAGAGGTTGTACAGCCTGCTGGACAGGAACTCAGCGCCTGGAACCAAATCAATGGCACAATCGTACGGACGGTGCGGGGGAAGGGTGAGTGCCAGATCCTTGCTGAAGACGTCAGCAAGATCGTGGTACTCAACCGGCACTGCCGTCAGATTGGGAGGGACTTTGACCTCCTCCTTAGCCTGTGAACCGGGAGGAACCGAGGATCCTAAACACCCCCGATGGCAGGTTTCGCTCCACTGAACCACCACCCCAGACGGCCAATCAATCCAGGGATTGTGCTTCAACATCCATGGGATGCCCAAAATCACGCGGGAGGTAGAAGGAGTCACAAAAAACTCAATCTCCTCCCGATGGTTTCCAGACACTACCAGAGTTACTGGTTGTGTCTTGTGTGTGAGTAAAGGGAGGAGGGTGCCATCTAGTGCCCGCACCTGCAATGGCGAAGGAAGCGCCACCAGAGGGAGCCCTACCTCCCTTGCCCATCTGCTGTCTAGCAGATTCCCTTCTGACCCCGTGTCCACCAGTGCTCGGGCTTGAAGGGTTAAATCCCCGCTCAGGATTGTGACTGGGAGTCGTGTGGCAATTTGTGTGTGTCTCACTTGAATGGTTTGACCCCTCCTTAGCCCAGTCTCTAAGGGCGGTTGTTGTCGTTTTGGCCGTTTGGGGCAGTTTCTCTGTGTGTGCTCAGTTGAGCTGCAGAGAAAACACTCTCCACGGATCAGCCTCCCCATTTTGGCCCTGTGCGTTTCCCTAACAACATCAGCAGGGGGAGCTGTTGCCCCACAAAGCGCTGCGGCTGTGGAGCGTGGGGAGGGCGGCGCCTTATCGAACCCGGAAGGGAGAGGGGCGGCGCGTATCCGGTCACGTCCTTCGCCTCGCTCCCGACGGCGTTCCTCCAACCGATTGTCTAACCGTATAACGAGATCGATAAGCCCATCTAAATCCCACGGTTCCTCCTTAGCTACCAGCTGCTCCTTCAGAACCAACGACAGTCCGTTTACGAAGGCGGCGCGGAGCGCAACGTTATTCCAGCCGGACCTCGCAGCCGCGATGCGGAAGTTGACTGCATAAGCGGCTGTGCTCTTGCGTCCCTGTCTCATTGACAGCAGCACAGTTGAAGCGGTCTCTCCTCTGTTAGGGTGATCAAACACTGTTCTGAACTCCCCCACAAACCCAGTGTATGCTGATAACAACCGTGAGTTCTGTTCCCAGAGCGCCGTAGCCCAGGCGCGTGCTTTACCCCGAAGCAGAGCAATCACATAAGCTATTTTACTAGCATCTGACGCGTACATGACGGGACGTTGTGCGAAGACGAGCGAACACTGCATAAGAAAGTCTGCGCACGTCTCCACACAACCTCCGTATGGCTCAGGAGGGCTTATGTATGCTTCAGGGGATGGTGGGAGGGGTTGTTGATCCACCACTGGAACGTTTATATCCTGCACAGGGTCGGCAGGAGGACGAGCCGCAGCAGCGCCCTGAGCGCTCGCCGCCATCTGTGCGGAGAGAGCCTCCACCCTGCGGTTCAGGAGGATGTTTTGCTCAGTCATTTGATGCAACCGAGCCGTAAAGGCGGTGAGAATGTGCTGCAGCTCACCAATTACGTCTCCTGCAGATGCCTGCGCTCCCTGCTCTCCCATTGGTCGTTCAACAGCCGGGTGACGCCCCTCGGAGTCCATGACGCTGGCCGAGATATCCTGTTGGGAAAGTGTAGTGACACGGACCCACAACAGGGGGTGCAAATGAACGGTCAATAGATGAGCCAAAAAGTAACAATTTAATGTTGTGAATGTGCACAACGAACATACAGACAATCACAGAATATCATAACAGTCAATACACAGAGGTGACGTGTGGGCAGGCTCGAGGATAGAAGACGTCTGTCCTGAGAAGAGCCGGAACCACACGATTTCCGCCGCCCCAGAACCTGGTGAATACTGGAGCCGCCAAGTCCCGAATTCCCAGGTGATCACCGTCCCCGACTGTCGGATCTGGTACTGCTGGCGAAGAACAAAGACAGTCAAGTGTGGGTGTGTGTACACCCAGTAACAACAACGGTGGGAATGCCACCTCCACCTCTCATTCAATATGTTGCAGCGGTCTCAGCTGAAAAGGAGCGCCGTTTTGCACAGCCTCCTCACAAACGACCGGTTCTCCTGCAAATTCTCACAATAACAGATTAACAAATCTCACAAAAAGGCTGAGAGTATTACCTCCTATGAAGTATGATATCTCGGCAACGAGGTGGAGATGACGTCTGGTCTTTATGGAGTGAGATGATGTTGAGTAGATGGGTGACAGCTGTCAAGAGGTAATGAGCGACAGCTGTCACCCCCGGCTGTGTCCATGGCGGCAGCGCCCTCTCGTGCCTGAAGCCCGCACTTCAGGCAGGGCGCCCTCTGGTGGTGGGCCAGCAGTACCTCCTCTTCTGGCGGCCCACACAACAGAGACAGGGGAAAAAAAACCCACAGCAAAAGTATGATGTTGCATCTGTAATTGCAGGTACAAACCATCACAGTCAATGATTACTACATAGAATAGAACAGAATCGTCTTATATACTCGTATATATCTTCTTGGCATCCGTTCATCTGTGGGAGATGATGGTGTAGTGTCCAGTTTGTTTTTTGCTTTTTATTTATTTATTTATTTTTACACTTTTTCAATTCAATTTTAACTTACTTCATTTATCATCACTCATCTCACTGGACAGGTGAGCAAAGCCAAAGGGCATGATAATAGGTATCAGTAGTGTTTAGCTCACACTGTGAACAAACATCAGAGTCTGAGAAGCCCATTTTATACATCTTATATTGTGTAATGTGTATTCTATGAAGAACTTTGTATTGGATGAGTTGTAAGTTGGTATTTTTTGTCATTGAAAATGTGTTTTTACAAATCTGTGTCCAGTGGTCAGGGTCAGAGGTGAGGAGGAAGTCGTCCCCCCCCCCCCCCCCCATTTTAAACTGGGTAAATGTAAGACAGTGTCCACGCATGATATTAACTTATATACCTTAGACAAGGTTTTCTTTATTGGGAGGAGGTTCTTGATGTCTGTCTCTAATGTGGGTGGTTCTGGTGGGCACTGAAGAGTCTGGAGTATTGAAACCACAGCATGCTTTACTTGATGGTAATGAATAAAATTTCCTCCTATAATTCCAAACCTCTGCATCAAGTTATTAAATGGCACAAACCTGCTATTATGAAAGAGGTGATGAAGGTGTGTGATTCCTTTCTGTTCCCATGTGCTGATATAAAGAGCTACTTTATTAAACATGAAGTCTGGGTTGTGCCAAATAGGAGCATCTATACAGATTTCCATTAGTGAGTTTGTAATTTCTAAAGTTTTTCACCAGGCAGTCAAAGTGGAAGAAATCAACAGATTTTTAAAACATTTATGGCGTTTAATGGAAGTAGTAATCATCATCAATTCATCATCAATTTTATTTATATAGCGCCAAATCACAACAAACAGTTGCCCCAAGGCGCTTTATATTGTAAGGCAAGGCCATACAATAATTACATAAAAAACCCCAACGGTCAAAACGACCCCCTGTGAGCAAGCACTTGGCGACAGTGGGAAGGAAAAACTCCCTTTTAACAGGAAGAAACCTCCAGCAGAACCAGGCTCAGGGAGGGGCAGTCGTCTGCTGGGACTGGTTGGGGCTGAGGGAGAGAACCAAGAAAAAGACATGCTGTGGAGGGGAGCAGAGATCAATCACTAATGATTAAATGCAGAGTGGTGCATACAGAGCAAAAAGAGAAAGAAACAGTGCATCATGGGAACCCCCCAGCAGTCTAAGTCTATAGCAGCATAACTAAGGGATGGTTCAGGGTCACCTGATCCAGCCCTAATTATAAGCTTTAGCAAAAAGGAAAGTTTTAAGCCTAATCTTAAAAGTAGAGAGGGTGTCTGTCTCCCTGATCCGAATTGGGAGCTGGTTCCACAGGAGAGGAGCCTGAAAGCTGACGGCTCTGCCTCCCATTCTACTCTTACAAACCCTAGGAACTACAAGTGAGCCTGCAGTCTGAGAGCGAAGCGCTCTATTGGGGTGATATGGTACTATGAGGTCCCTAAGATAAGATGGAACCTTCCTTTTCTCTCAAAAATTCTTGAAAGGGTAGTTGTAAAACAGCTAACTGATCATCTGCAGAGGAATGGTCTATTTGAAGATTTTCAGTCAGGTTGTAGAATTCATCATAGTACAGAAACAGCATTAGTGAAGGTTACAAATGATCTTCTTATGGCCTCGGACAGTGGACTCATCTCTGTGCTTGTTCTGTTAGACCTCAGTGCTGCTTTTGATACTGTTGACCATAAAATTTTATTACAGAGATTAGAGCATGCCATAGGTATTAAAGGCACTGCGCTGCGCTGGTTTGAATCATATTTGTCTAATAGATTACAATTTGTTCATGTAAATGGGGAATCTTCTTCACAGACTAAAGTTAATTATGGAGTTCCACAAGGTTCTGTGCTAGGACCAATTTTATTCACTTTATACATGCTTCCCTTAGGCAGTATTATTAGACGGTATTGCTTAAATTTTCATTGTTACGCAGATGATACCCAGCTTTATCTATCCATGAAGCCAGAGGACACACACTAATTAGCTAAACTGCAGGATTGTCTTACAGACATAAAGACATGGATGACCTCTAATTTCCATATTGGCCTCTCTTCATTGGCTTCCTGTTAATTCTAGAATAGAATTTAAAATTCTTCTTCTTACTTATAAGGTTTTGAATAATCAGGTCCCATCTTATCTTAGGGACCTCGTAGTACCATATCACCCCAATAGAGCGCTTCGCTCTCAGACTGCAGGCTTACTTGTAGTTCCTAGGGTTTGTAAGAGTAGAATGGGAGGCAGAGCCTTCAGCTTTCAGGCTCCTCTCCTGTGGAACCAGCTCCCAATTCAGATCAGGGAGACAGACGCCCTCTCTACTTTTAAGATTAGGCTTAAAACTTTCCTTTTTGCTAAAGCTTATAGTTAGGGCTGGATCAGGTGACCCTGAACCATCCCTTAGTTATGCTGCTATAGACGTAGACTGCTGGGGGGTTCCCATGATGCACTGTTTCTTTCTCTTTTTGCTCTGTATGCACCACTCTGCATTTAATCATCAGTGATTGATCTCTGCTCCCCTCCACAGCATGTCTTTTTCCTGGTTCTCTCCCTCAGCCCCAACCAGTCCCAGCAGAAGACTGCCCCTCCCTGAGCCTGGTTCTGCTGGAGGTTTCTTCCTGTTAAAAGGGAGTTTTTCCTTCCCACTGTAGCCAAGTGCTTGCTCACAGGGGGTCGTTTTGACCGTTGGGGTTTTACATAATTATTGTATGGCCTTGCCTTACAATATAAAGCGCCTTGGGGCAACTGTTTGTTGTGATTTGGCGCTATATAAAAAAATTGATTGATTGATTGATTGATTATTCAAAACTTTATAAGTAAGAAGAAGAATTTTAAATTCTATTCTAGAATTAACAGGAAGCCAATGAAGAGAGGCCAATATGGGTGAGATATGCTCTCTCCTTCTAGTCCCCGTTAGTACTCTAGCTGCAGCATTTTGAATTAACTGAAGGCTTTTCAGGGAACTTTTAGGACAACCTGATAATAATGAATTACAATAGTCCAGCCTAGAGGAGATAAATGCATGAATTAGTTTTTCAGCATGACTCTGAGACAAGACCTTTCTAATTTTAGAGATATTGCGTAAATGCAAAAAAGCAGTCCTACATATTTGTTTAATATGCGCTTTGAATTACATATCCTGATCAAAAATGACTCCAAGATTTCTCACAGTATTACTAGAGGTCAGGGTAATGCCATCCAGAGTAAGGATCTGGTTAGACACCATGTTTCTAAGATTTGTGGGGCCAAGTACAATAACTTCAGTTTTATCTGAGTTTAAAAGCAGGAAATTAGAGGTCATCCATGTCTTTATGTCTGTAAGACAATCCTGCAGTTTAGCTAATTGGTGTGTGTCCTCTGGCTTCATGGATAGATAAAGCTGGGTATCATCTGCGTAACAATGAAAATTTAAGCAATGCCGTCTAATAATACTGCCTAAGGGAAGCATGTATAAAGTGAATAAAATTGGTCCTAGCACAGAACCTTGTGGAACTCCATAATTAACCTTAGTCTGTGAAGAAGATTCCCCATTTACATGAACAAATTGTAATCTATTAGATAAATATGATTCAAACCACCACAGCGCAGTGCCTTTAATACCTATGGCATGCTCTAATCTCTGTAATAAAATTTTATGGTCAACAGTATCAAAAGCAGCACTGAGGTCTAACAGAACAAGCACAGAGATGAGTCCACTGTCTGAGGCCATAAGGGCTCAGACAGTGGTAATAAAGGGTAAATCTGAGAGTTTGATGTTGTTACATTCTAACTGTTCTAATTCAATCCAGGAGCTGTGGACTGGATCAGGATGAATCCATTTTATCAAGTATTGTATCTGATTAGCCAGATAGTAATGTAGAAAATGTGGTGCTTCCAGACCCCCTTGAGATTTATTTTTCTGAAGAGTAGCGAGACTAATTTTAGCTTTTTTATTTTTCCAGTAAAACTTTGAAATGGCCAAATCTAAAGACTGAAACCAGTTGACTGTGGGTTTGAATGGAATCATTGAAAACAGATAATTAATTTGTGGTAATATTTTCATTTTGATAGTTGCTATTCGTCCTAATAGGGAGATGGGGAGGTTGTTCCATCATTTCAAATCGTTACAGATTTTGTCTGTGAGTGGGGTGAAGTTCAAATGGGCCAGCTCTCCTAATTTAGAAGAGATGTTTATGCCTAGGTACTTAATATTGCCACAAGGAAAGGTATAGTGTGGATCTTGGGGTGAAGGATTCCACGAATCCTCAGTTAAAGGAAGTATCATTGATTTTGACCAATTAATAGAGTAATCTAATAGTTGTGCGGACATAGTGATCAATTTAAATACTTCTTGTAGCGATTTTGAGGGTTCTTGGAGATATAGTATGATATCATCAGCATATAGATTGATTTTGTGGTCAGACATTGCAGAGTTGATACCCTTGATGTTAGCATTCTGATGTATTGCAGCCGCAAGTGGTTCGATCAATATTGCGAAAAGCAGTGGTGAGAGTGAGCAGCCTTGTCTAGTCCCTCTTTGCAGGGTTAATCTCATTAGTTGTGACTGTGGCCTTTGGTGAATTATATAGGGTTTTGTTCCAGTGAATAAATGAGTCTCCAAAACCAAATATATGTAGGACTCTAATCAGGAAACTCCAGCTGACTTTATCAAAGGCTTTTTCTGCGTCCAATGACACCACTATTGCCTTTGTATTGCTACGCTGTGATTTGTCAATAAGATTGAGAAGTCTTCTGACGTTACTGGTAGAATGTCAACCCTAAATGAACCCAGTTTGGTCGTTATGTATTATTGATGGTAATATTTTTTCTAAGCGAGATGCCAATGCCTTAGCAATGATTTTTACATCAGTATTTATTAATGATAGCGGGCGGTAATTTGAAGCCAGAGTAGGGTCTTTTTCTGGTTTTAAAATAAGTTTTATTGCTGCAGTATTCATATGAGTGGGAATCTGACCTTTATTCCAGATTTCTGAAACAGTCCTAAAGAATAGTGGAGCCAGTATCTGCCAAAAATGTTTCAGGAATTCGGGAGGAAAGCCATCTGGGCCCGGAGCCCTGCCATTCAGCATTTTGTTCAAAGCTGCATGTAGTTCTGTGATAGTTAGAGGTGTGTCTAATATATCTGTGTGTTCTTTAGATAGCTGAGGTAGGTTTAGATTGTCGAGGAATGACTGGATATCTACTGGATATCTACTTCATTTCCTGTGGTGACTACGTATGGTTTCCTGCTTGATCCCTAATAGATGTTATCCTTGATTTTTCCTTGTTGCGTTGTAGTTGATTTGCCAGAAATGTACCTGATTTATTGTTATGTTCAAAATTATTATATCTAAGTCGTTGAATGAGGAACTCTGTTTTTTTCTATATAATATGGTCAAGTTGGAATTTAGCATTATTTAATTCAGACAAGTTTGATCACTTGCTTCTGCAGCATATTTTTTTGTTAAATGTTAAATTTTTTTCTCAAGGTCATTTTCTAATTTATGTTCCATTTTACTTTTATAAGAAGAATATAGGATAATTTTCCCTCTGATTACTGCTTTTCCTGTTTCCCAAAGCAAAGAAGGATAAACACTCGGAGAGTCATTTCTTTCTATAAAGTCTGCCCATGATTTTGTCAGTCCTTTAAAAGTGAGGTGTTAAAGCGCCATGAGTGAGATGGTTTAATAGTCGATTCTATTTGTATTGAAAGTGACACAGGTGCATGATCGCTGATAGTGATGTAATGAATTTTAGAATTAATTTTGGTAGTTATAGAATTACTAGTTAGGAACAAGTCAATTCTAGAATGAGACTGATATACAGGAGAGAAGAATGTGTATTCCTTTGTCAATGTATTTTTGATCCTCCAACTATCCACCAGACTAAAGTCATCCGTATACTCCTTTATAGTTTTAGCAGACTGAGAAAGCCTTACAGATGTTGGGGAACTGTAACGATCTAAAGACGGATTTAAAGCAACATTAAAGTCCCCTCCAGTGATGACTGCCTAATTGGCCATTAAATTAGAAATCTGTGAAAACAATGTATGAAAAAAGTTTGGGCCATCATTGTTGGGAGCGTATAAATTAACAATTGTAAATATTTCACTAGAAATAGTTGCCTGGGTTATTATATAGTAATAACAGTGGCAACGATGACACGATGCACAGAAGTTACTTCTGGTCAGACGCAGGAGGAGCCAGGCTCGGAGGCAACCCACAGTGCCCAGAGCCTCCTAGTGTCACCAACACCTGCTGCCAGCAGCTCACCTGACACCCAAAGCCCCCTCCAAGAAACATCATCTCTCAACAACCTGCAGGATCCCCAAAGCCAGCAAGCTCCAGCAACAACGAGCTGGGCTCCTTCAGCCCAACCAAGGATCCAGTGGCCCCAGTCCTCAAAGAGAGCAGAGTGGAAGCAGTTTGATGAGGATGTGGACCAGATCCTGGAGGTGGCCACCAAGGGGGATGTAGACCAGAGGATGAAAACGATGACAACCCTCATAGTGAACATTGCAGCAGAGCGCCTAAGCCAGCACTATCAGCATATGCTCCGAGCCACAGAGCAAGGAAGATCCAGCACCTCAGGGAAGAGCTCAAGCTGCTAAAGAAGCTATACAAAATAGCAGAGGAAGTTGAGCGAGCTGGCCTAGCAGACCTGAGAGCAGTCCTAAGGAAGCAGCTGTTGACCCTGCGGAGGGCAGTGTTCCACAGGAGGAGGCGGAAAGAGAGAGCCAGGAAGAGGGCAGCTTTCCTGGCTAATCCTTTCAAGTTGACCAAGTAGCTCCTTGGCCAAAAGAGGACGGGCCGCCTCACTTGCTCGAAGGAGGAGATCAACAACCACCTCAAGGCCACATACAGTGATCCCAGCAGAGAACAGCCGCTAGGCCCATGTGATGCACTGATAGAACCACCAGAGCCTACTTCAGGCTTCAACGTGAAGGAGCCAAGCCTAAGTGAAGTGGAGGAAGTGGTGAGGGGAGCAAGATCAAGCTCAGCACCAGGCCCAAGCGGTGTGCCATATAAGGTCTACAAGAACTGCCCGAAATTGCTACGCTGGCTTTGGAAGGCCCTGAAGGTGATCTGGAGGACTGGAGGAGAGGGAAGATTGCCCAGCCGTGGAGGTATGCTGAGGGAGTGTACATACCAATAGAGGAAAAGTCTGAGAACATCGACCAGTTTCGGGTAATCTCCTTGCTAAGTGTGGAGGGCAAAATCATCTTCAGCATCATGGCCAAGGGACTCTCCAACTTCCTGCTGAGCAATAAGTACATCGACGCATCTGTACAGAAGGGAGGAATACCAGGAGTCCCCGGTTGCCTGGAACACACAGGTGTGGTAACCCAGCTCATCAGGGAGGCGAAAGAGGGCAGAGGTGACCTGGCTGTGCTGTGGCTGGATCTCATGAACGCTTATGGTTCCATACCCCACAAGCTGGTGGAGGTCACACTGGAGAAACATCATATACCCCAGAAGGTGAGAAGCCTCATCCTGGACTACTATAGCAAGTTCAGCTTGAGAGTTTCATCTGGCCAGCTGACATCTGACTGGCACCAGCTGGAAGTGGGCATAATCACTGCTGGCACCATATCAGTGACACTCTTCGTGCTGGCAGTGAATATGCTGGCCAAGGGAGCTGAAACAGAATGCAGAGGTCCTCTCAGCAAGTCTGGAGTAAGGCAACCACCCATCAGAGCCTTCATGGACGACCTCACAGTGACGACATCAACCGTACCAGGAACCAGATGGATTCTTCAGGGGTTGGAGAGGATCATGGCTTGGGCACGCATGTGTTTCAAGCCAGCAAAGTCCAGGTCTCTGGTTCTATGGAAAGGGAAGGTCTCAGACAAATTCCGTTTCAGGTTGGGAGAGCATCTGATCCTGTCGGTCAGTGAGAAACCAGTGAAGAGCCTGGGGAAGGTCTTCAACTGTAGCCTGAATGACAGAGACTCCATCAAGGCAACCAGTGATGACCTGGATGGATGGCTGAGAGCAGTGGACGAGTCTGGGCTCCTGTGTAGATTCAAGGCCTGGATGTACCAGCATGGAATCCTCCCAAGAATCCTCTGGCCTCTCCTCATCTACGAGGTTCCCATGACCGTGGTGGAATGTTTTGAGCAGAGGGTGAGCAGCTAACTTCGCAGATGGCTGGGGCAGCTTAAGCAACATTGGGCTGTATGGGAACACCAACAAGCTCAGGCTTCCTTTTAGCTCGGTCAGGGAGGAGTTCATCGTGTCACGGACACGGGAATACCTGCAGTACGCAGGATCCAGGGACGCCAAAGTGTCCGGGGCAGGAATTATGGTGAGGACAGGGAGGAAGTGGAGGGCAGCCGATGCAGTCCAGCAGGCAGAATCTCGGCTGAAGAACAAGGCCATCCTCGGTACAGTGGCACAAGGCAAGGCAGAGCGGGACTTGGGATGTCAATATCAACCCAGTACGAGTCTGCCAATGGGAGGGAGAGTCAGAGGCTGGTGCAGGAGGAGGTGCGAGCTTCAGTGGAGGAAGAGTGAAACAGCAGAGCAGTGGCCATGAAGCAGCAAGGAGCTTGGATGAAGTGGGAGCAGGCGATGGAGCGACACATCACCTGGAAGGACATCTGGCAGTGGAACCCCCAGAGGATCAAGTTCTTAATCCAAGGGGTTTATGATGTCCTTCCGAGCCCATCTAACCTGTACACCTGGGGCAAAATGGAGACACCTGCATGCACCCTATGTTCCAAGACGGGAACACTGGAGCACATCTTGAGCAGCTGCTCCAAGGCGCTGAGCGAGGGCCGCTATCGATGGAGGCACGATCAGGTCCTCAAATCCATAGCTGAGGCAATCAGCAAAGGGATTAAGGACAGCCGGTGCACCCAAGCTACAGCCAAAGCCATCCAGTTCATAAAGGAAGGGCAGAAGCCAGAGAAAGCACCAAAGAACTGCTTGGCTGGGTTGCTCTCCACGGCCCGAGACTGGGTGATGACAGTTGAGCTGGAGAGGCAGCTGAAAATACCACCGCACATCACCCAGTCCAAATTGAGACTAAACATCATTCTTGTCTCTTTGGCTATAAGGCAACTGGCCATGCTCGAGTTAACAGTTCCGTGGGAAGATAGGATGGAGGAAGCACAGGAGAGAAAGAGGGAGAAGTACCAGGAGCTGGTGGAGGACTGTCGAAGGAATGACTGGAGGAGCAGATGCATGCCAGTGGAGGTGGGGAGCCGGGGATTTGCCAGCCACTCCCTGAGCAAGGCCTACGGCACACTAGGTATAACAGGTGCCAATCGAAAGAGAGCCATTAACAGCAATGCAGAGGCTGCATAGAAAGCGTCCAGATGGCTCTGGCTGAAGAGGGGAGAGAGGTGGGGGGAGTAGAATGCCACTTGGACACAGGCCGGGGTTTGATCAGCCCCGGTTGGGTTGCCTGGACGAGGGTGTCTGTTGTGAGACCCGAAACACCCAGTGACTCCAGGAAACAACACTGATGATGTGTCCAAGTTAGTGCATCAGGGGATGTTTGCAAAACTATACCGACCTTCAGGATCTGTCACAGAATTATTAAGAATGAATGGAACTTTTCTATGAACTAATATACTTACTCCTCTTTGTCTGCTGTTATAACAAGCTGAAAAACACTGACTAAATATTGGGCCAATCAGTAAATTTTCTTCTACTTTAGATATATGTGTTTCTTGTAGAAGACAAATATCTGCATTTCATTTTGCGATGTGATCCATGACTTTTACCTTCTTTGCCTGTGAGCGAATGCCATGCACATTCCATGATACCAAATTTAGAGGATGCATATTAAAGAAAAAAAGAATTCTGATACTACATATTGAAACAGCTCACAGAAAAGAGAAACAGACACAAGTACGACATACATTGAACATAGATTACACATATGCATGATGAGTGAGTGTAACAGGTGTGAGTGGGTTAAAGTGCACGTGTAGCTTAAGGAGAGACTGTGTGCAGTGGGAGCGTGTTTAAATTATCCATCTTCTTAAGACTGCGGACATCCTCACAAGAGCCATGGGGTTGTGGATGGATCCCGATACAGCTGACCATCTATATACAGTTTATCTACTACCAAGTACGCACGTTCATTATTCTGTCTATGCCGTTTCATGACCGGGTAAAGAATCTTTCTGCAGTCGTTGATTTCTTTTGGAAACTGGTCATTTATTCCAAAGCTGCCTCTGAGCTCTCTGGCTTTGCTTTTAATGAGATCTTTATGTTTGTAGTGTTCTAGTTTGGCGATGATGGGTCGAGGTCTTCTGCTCTTGGGTCCACCGAGTCTGTGCACACGATGAAAAGTGATGTTATCGACAGTAGGTGAAGGAAGGAGTTTGGAAACCATGAAGTCTTTTAAAAGGGTTTCTGGATCATCTGAGGCAGGTTTTCTGGTATCCCTGAGAAAATTAAGTTATCACGCATGCTCCTTGACTGAATATCCAGTATTATTTCATTAGCCTTCTTGTTTTCTTTGGTTAGCATGTCTGTTGTTTTGGTTAATAACTCCACCGACGCTTTGAGTGATTTATTTTCAGACTCCAGTCGTTCTATTTTTTCGTATGCAAAATTGAGGCTTACCTGAATGTCTTTAATCTCCGTGTGTAACACCATAAGTGAATCCAGCTTCGTATTGATGGACCAGAGCACACTTACCTCCACCTCCGTTGTCTGGAGATCCTCTGTGTCTGTAGAGGAGTCCTTTTTCTTACGTTTACACGGGTTGTTGTCGTCTTTGTGTACCGGAGAAGCCATGTCCGAGCAGCAGGCCTGGTAGTAGTGATCGATGTAGTTTTCTAAATCGACGATGCAATCCACTGTTGTTGGTTCCAGATTCCACGTCCACCAAGAGCTGTTGTTGTTAAGGCTTTCTTTCGTTTGCTGTTTGTGGATATTTAATTAAATCCAGCGGGCTTTTTTTCCATCAATTGAAACGCTGCGTCATTGAGTCTCGCTCCTGTTGCGCTGTGCCGTTCTACGCCATCTTGTCACTCCCTTTGTAGTGACCTACTACAAACGACTATTCTGGTTTAGATCAGGGAGGCCGTTCCTCCCAATCACGCCTGTCCAGGTGTCACTGTCATTGTCCACTTGTGTGTTGAAGACCCCCAGCAGAACAATGGAGTCCTTCACCAGAGCCCCATGGAGGACTCCATTCAGGGACTCCAAGAAAGCCAAATAGTCCAAACTGCTGTTCAGTGCATGTGCACAAACAACAATCAGAGTTTTTCCCCCCACCACCCAAAGGCGCAGGGAGGCAACCCCTGCTGCCCGGGTCTGGTCTGCGGAAGCCCGTGACTTTCGCTGTCACCCATGGGACAGCGCACCTGACACCAGCAGTTCACCCTGTGGGTGGGTGAGCCCACAGGGTGGAGATGAAAGGTCCACATTGCCTTATTGGGCTGTGCCTGACTGAGCTCTGTGGCAAGCCCAGCCACCAGGTGCTCGCTGACAGGCACTACATCCAGGACTGGCAGCAGACGGGGGCCCAGAGCTTCTTCCGGGCCGGATCACATTTCCTCTGCCTCATTCTGTCATGGTGTCTTGTGAACCATTCTTAGTCTGGCCTCTTGCTTGAGATCAATTTTATATATATATATATATATATATATATATATATATATATATATATATATATATATATATATATATATATATATATATATATATATATATATATATGTGTGTGTGTGTGTGTGTGTGTGTGTGTGTGTGTGTGTGTGTGTGTTTGTGTGCAGAAGGTGCTGGAAGGGGGCGTGGCCGGGGAAGACAAAGGTAAGTGCAAGAGAGTGCAGTGAGGCAAAAGCAAAGTGAACTGGGGCAAGATAACTAAGTGGCTGAAAAACCAACAGTGCAAAGCAAGTTAAGTAAGTGACAGAAAAACTAACAGTGAATAACGTGACGTGTTCCAGACAAGTAATAATGCGTGAGCAAAACAAAAGGGGAAACAAAACTAGGAAATAACATGACTAATCCAAATAGCGGGAAACAAGAAGATCTATGATTATAATTTAAACTAGAACAGGGACTGATACAGATTAAAGTATAAAAATAAAATGCAATACTGATCCAGAGATGGCCAATCAGATTACAAGCTGAGCAGAAAATAACTGACATGAAACAAAACCAGTAATCACAGAATAAAACACAAAATAGATGATAAACAGAATAAACAAACCCAGTGACTACAGAATAATGCAATAAATAAAACAAGATAACTGATAAACAGAAAATGCAATAAATAACAACTGGAACATGATATGAAAAGAAACACTGAAGGTGAATAATAACCAAAACCTGTGACTAAAGCATAATACAAGAAATGTGATAAACAAGACTAAACTTAAAGGAACCGGATTGAAAAAAAAACAATAACCAACCAATAGATAACTGAAGGAAGAATCTGTGACAAAAGTGTAACATAAAGAAAAGCAATGAATGAATAACTGCAAACTAGTAAAGAATGAAATCAGTGACTCAATAGTAAACAAAGCAAAGCAATAAACAGAAACAAACTGAGACTAACATGATAAAGTATAAACTAATTAAAGGTAAAACCAGAAAATCAAAAAGGGAATAAGGCAACAAATGAAGACCTAACCCCTGAGCTGGGGCTGAGCATGACATTAACAGGTTAATAAGATTCTGTTTCATCGCATAATTGTATTTTGGACTTGACATGCACTTATTCAGTAAAAATGCATGAGCATGAAACAAAATACTATTGTACTGTGTTGTATTATTGCAAATTTTATAACACACAGCTGTGTATTGTGTATTACAATAATGGTTTATATATTTGCTACACATGGATTTTGTTGTCAAAAACCAGGGGGCACTGTTGTACTGCATATAAATAATCTGTTGGTTTAGTGCTGAGAAGAACAACATGAAAACAATATCCTATGTCAACTAATCAACTGGGTTCGTTCTTATGGCCCTCTGTCAGAAAAGGGTGGATTGTCCCTTCTGGGTCAGGGGAGAGATAGAAGGAACTGAGCCAGAAGGCGAGGCTCTGAATTTACCCGTCAGTTTGGGTCCTGTCCTCATCTATGGTCATGAACTCTGGGTAATGACTGAAAGAATAAGATTGTGGATCCAAGCGGGGTATCTGGTCTTACACTCAGGTCGGGTATCGGTCTTACACTCCTGGACAGGGTGAGAAGCTCGGTCATCGGGGAGGGATGCGGAGTAGAACTGCTGCTTCTTCGCATTGAAAGGAGCCAGCTGAGGTGGATCAGGTATCTGGTGAGGATGCCCCCTGGTCGTCTCCTTTGGGAGGTCTTCCAGGTATGTCCAACTGGGACAAGGCCCCAGGAAGACCCAGGACACACTGGAGGGATTTTATTTCCCATATTTCCCAGCTGGCTTGGGAAAGCATCGAGAAGAGTTACAGGCAGAGGATAGGGAAGTGTGGGTTGAGCTGCTTGGTCTGCTGGATCTGGATAAGCGTCAGAAAATGAATGAATGAATGACTGATGAATTATGTGCTAACATAAGAACATGACAGTCTGAATTGGAGGAACAGCTCTGGTATCTTTTGTTCTGTACGTTAATGGATGAACTCTATGTGTCTGTTTTTCTTTTCTCCAGAATCTCCGCAAGATGGAGGAAGAGACTTCAGAAGATGCTGGTCGTGACCTCAATGAGCTCCAGAATGCTGACTGGGTAGGGACAAATGACTATTGAAACACATTTTCTTCACTAACAGGGTTGCTATAATTCAGAAATTTCAAATTATGAAAGATCTGATTCAAAAGGGATTAAGAACTATAAAGGACCATGTTGACGTGGATAGAACCACGACCCTCGACAAGCCCTCCTCATTTGAACTTTAATGGGTCGTGGTATTTTCTGCTTCCATGTTGGGATCTTTTTCCTCACGCTACCCTTTGCTTCCTCTGTCAGGCTCGATTCTGGGTCCAGGTCATGAGGGACTTACGTGAAGGGGTCAAACTAAAGAAGGTGCAGGAGCGCCAGTACAACCCTCTGCCCATCGAGTACCAGCTCACTCCTTATGAAATGCTCATGGACGACATCAGGTCCAAACGCTACAAACTGCGTAAAGTCATGGTGAGTCTCTGATGTGTCACAGATCAATTTTTCCACAAAATGTGCCCCAAAACATCTCCAATTGTCCTGTGTGTTTCAGTGGTAAATCCAGAACTGTTGGAGCGAAATCTGAAAATATTCCTGATAGAGAGCAGGTAGCTTAGTGGGAAAAGGAGCTGGGCTACTCATAGGTAGACTAAGTGTTGGGAAAGTGTCATGACACGCACCCACAACAGGGGGCGTAAATGAATGGACAATGGAATAGCCAAAAGTAACAATTTACTGTTGTGAAGTGCACAACGAGATACAAACAATTATAGTTTTTGGAGTTACACAATGTACAACGGTGACGTGTGGGCAGGCTCGAGGATAGAAGACATCTGTCCAGAGAAGAACCGGGTCCCACACGATTTCCACTGCCAACGGATCTGGAACACACCGGAGCCGCCAAGTCCTGAGTCCCCAGGTGGCCACCGTCTGCAGCTGTCAGATCTGGTACTGCTGGCAGGAAGCAGAGACAGTTAATGGTAGATGTGTGTGCACACACCCAGTAAACAGTCAGCAAAATAATTCCGTATGGAGGGCAGACACCTCCAAACAACTACGTGCAGGTCCTGACTCTACTTATCCTTAAGGAGAGAGATTCGTCGTCTCCTGAAGGTTCCACTATTCCAGCCTCCAGCTGTGGCACGGTCCAGGAACGCCTGCAAAATACTCAAACAATTGTGCAATCGGCACCAAAACTTGCTGAGAGGTTTACCTGTGAGGTAGACTGATTTCTCAGCAGCGAGGTGGAGTTGCTGCCCGGCTTTTATGGTGACGTTGATAATGATGAGGGACAGCTGTCAGGTGGTGACGAGGAACAGCTGTCATCTCCAGCTGCTACCGTGAGACAGCGGCGCCCTCTCGTGCCTGAAGCCCACCATTCAGGCAGGACGCCCTCTGGTGGTGGGCCAGCAGTACCTCCTCTTCTGGCGACCACACAACACTAAGTTAGATTCCTGGTGACAGTGCCTATCTGTTTCCTTGGACAAGAGATTTCATCTGCATGGTCCAAGTCCATCCTACTTCAAATTGGTACTGGCCTTGGCTGGAAGTAACCTGAGACCTACTGGTGTCCCGTCCATGGGTAGTCAAAGAATCCTCATCTGGGAATAAGCATTGACACCAATGGGCCACAGAGGATCTGTGGCTTTTCTCACTTTCGTATCTTTATTAATCTTTTGGGGTTTTAACTGATGGTCAGACAAATGAAGACATTTCATGATACTGGAATCTAGACAGTCAAGATGGAGAATTTTTGTCCCATATAATGAAATATTGCTTGTTGACATGAGCCAGTCATTGAGTTGGAGATCAGCAGGATTGATTGGTAAAAGAGGGTGCTGACTCAGTCGATGAAGCTCTCAGATTGATCAGATCGATTGACTGCCCGTATTCAAGCATGGACAGGAATTTAAATGAAATTACATTAAATGTCTAATTATATATATATATATATATATATATATATATATATATATAAACATCAAACCCATTTTTTTAAAATGGTAAAAGCACATTGTAGCAAATTGTTGAAATTCATTGTTACTGTTGTGTGGGCCGCCAGAAGAGGAGGTACTGCTGGCCCACCACCAGAGGGCGCCCTGCCTGAAGTGCGGGCTTCAGGCACGAGAGGGCGCTGCCGCCATGGACACAGCCGGGGGTGACAGCTGTCGCTCATTACCTCTTGACAGCTGTCACCCATCTACTCAACATCATCTCACTCCATAAAGACCAGACGTCATCTCCACCTCGTTGCCGAGATATCATACTTCATAGGAGGTAATACTCTCAGCCTTTTTGTGAGATTTGTAACTCTGTTATTGTGAGAATTTGCAGGAGAACCGGTCGTTTGTGAGGAGGCTGTGCAAGACGGCGCTCCTTTTCAGCTGAGACCGCTGCAACATATTGAATGAGAGGTGGAGGTGGCATTCCCACCGTTGTTGTTACTGGGTGTACACACACCCACACTTAACTGTCTTTGTTCTTCGCCAGCAGTACCAGATCCGACAGTCGGGGACGGTGATCACCTGGGAATTCGGGACTTGGCGGCTCCAGTATTCACCAGGTTCTGGGGTGGCGGAAATCGTGTGGTTCCGGCTCTTCTCAGGACAGACGTCTTCTATCCTCGAGCCTGCCCACACGTCACCTCTGTGTATTGACTGTTATGATATTCTGCGATTGTCTGTATGTTTGTTGTGCACATTCACAACATTAAATTGTTACTTTTTGGCTCATCTATTGACCGTTCATTTGCGCCCCCTGTTGTGGGTCCGTGTCACTACACTTTCCCAACAGGATATCTCGGCCAGCGTCATGGACTCCGAGGGGCGTCACCCGGCTGTTGAACGACCAATGGGAGAGCAGGGAGCGCAGGCGTCTGCAGGAGACGTGATTGGTGAGCTGCAGCACATTCTCACCGCCTTTACGGCTCGGTTGGATCAAATGACTGAGCAAAACATCCTCCTGAACCGCAGGGTGGAGGCTCTCTCCGCACAGATGGCGGCGAGCGCTCAGGGCGCTGCTGCAGCTCGTCCTCCTGCCGACCCTGTGCAGGATATAAACGTTCCAGTGGTGGTTCAAGAACCCCTCCCACCATCCCCTGAAGCATACATAAGCCCTCCTGAGCCGTACGGAGGTTGTGTGGAGACGTGCGCGGACTTTCTTATGCAGTGTTCGCTCGTCTTCGCACAACGTCCCGTCATGTACGCGTCAGATGCTAGTAAAATAGCTTATGTGATTGCTCTGCTTCGGGGTAAAGCACGCGCCTGGGCTACGGCGCTCTGGGAACAGAACTCACGGTTGTTATCAGCATACACTGGGTTTGTGGGGGAGTTCAGAACAGTGTTTGATCACCCTAACAGAGGAGAGACCGCTTCATCTGTGCTGCTGTCAATGAGACAGGGACGCGAGAGCGCAGCTGCTTATGCAGTCAACTTCCGCATCGCGGCTGCGAGGTCCGGCTGGAATAACTTTGCGCTCCACGCCGCCTTCGTAAACGGACTGTCGTTGGTTCTGAAGGAGCAGCTGGTAGCTAAGGAGGAACCGCGGGATTTAGATGGGCTTATCGATCTCGTTATACGGTTAGACAATCGGTTGGAGGAACGCCGTCGGGAGCAAGGCAAAGGACGTGACCGGATACGCGCCGCCCCTCTCCCTTCCGGGTTCGATAAGGCGCCGCCCTCCCCACGCTCCACAGCGGCAGCGCTTTGTGGGGCAACAGCTCCCCCTGCTGACGTTGTTAGGGAAATGCACAGGGCCAAAATGGGGAGGCTGATCCGTGGAGAGTGTTTTCTCTGCAGCTCAACTGAGCACACACAGAGAAACTGCCCCAAACGGCCAAAACGACAACAACCGCCCTTAGAGACTGGGCTAAGGAGGGGTCAAACCATTCAAGTGAGACACACACAAATTGCCACACGACTCCCAGTCACAATCCTGAGCGGGGATTTAACCCTTCAAGCCCGAGCACTGGTGGACACGGGGTCAGAAGGGAATCTGCTAGACAGCAGATGGGCAAGGGAGGTAGGGCTCCCTCTGGTGGCGCTTCCTTCGCCATTGCAGGTGCGGGCACTAGATGGCACCCTCCTCCCTTTACTCACACACAAGACACAACCAGTAACTCTGGTAGTGTCTGGAAACCATCGGGAGGAGATTGAGTTTTTTGTGACTCCTTCTACCTCCCGCGTGATTTTGGGCATCCCATGGATGTTGAAGCACAATCCCCGGATTGATTGGCCATCTGGGGTGGTGGTTCAGTGGAGCGAAACCTGCCATCGGGGGTGTTTAGGATCCTCGGTTCCTCCCGGTTCACAGGCTAAGGAGGAGGTCAAAGTCCCTCCCAATCTGACGGCAGTGCCGGTTGAGTACCACGATCTTGCTGACGTCTTCAGCAAGGATCTGGCACTCACCCTCCCCCCGCACCGTCCGTACGATTGTGCCATTGATTTGGTTCCAGGCGCTGAGTTCCCATCCAGCAGGCTGTACAACCTCTCACGACCTGAGCGCGAATCAATGGAGACCTACATCCGGGACTCATTAGCTGCCGGGCTGATCCGGAACTCCACCTCCCCGATGGGGGCAGGTTTCTTTTTTGTGGGCAAGAAAGATGGCGGACTTCGTCCATGTATTGATTACAGGGGGCTGAATGAGATTACGGTTCGCAACCGATACCCGTTGCCATTGTTAGATTCCGTGTTCACCCCCCTGCATGGAGCCAAAATCTTTACTAAGCTGGATCTTAGGAATGCGTATCACCTGGTTCGGATCCGGAAGGGAGACGAACGGAAGACGGCATTTAACACCCCATTAGGTCACTTTGAGTACCTGGTCATGCCGTTCGGCCTCACCAACGCCCCCGCGACGTTCCAAGCCTTGGTTAACGACGTCTTGCGGGACTTCCTGCACCGATTTGTCTTCGTATATCTGGACGATATTCTCATCTTTTCTCCGGATCCTGAGACCCATGTCCAGCATGTACGTCAGGTCCTGCAGCGGTTGTTAGAGAACCGACTGTTTGTGAAGGGCGAGAAGTGCGAGTTTCACCACGCGTCTTTGTCCTTCCTGGGGTTTATAATCTCCTCCAACTCCGTCGCCCCTGATCCGGCCAAGGTTGCGGCGGTGAGAGATTGGCCCCAACCAACAAGCCGTAGGAAGCTGCAACAGTTCCTCGGCTTTGCTAATTTCTATAGGAGGTTCATTAAGGGCTACAGTCAGGTAGTTAGCCCCCTGACAGCCCTGACCTCTCCAAAAGTCCCCTTCACCTGGTCGGATCGGTGCGAAGCCGCGTTCAAGGAGTTGAAACGACGGTTCTCTACTGCGTCAGTTTTGGTGCAGCCCGACCCTAGCCGCCAGTTCATGGTTGAAGTGGACGCCTCTGACTCAGGGATAGGAGCCGTGCTGTCCCAGAGCGGAGAGACCGATAAGGTTCTTCACCCGTGTGCCTACTTTTCCCGCAGGTTGACCCCGGCTGAACGGAACTATGATGTCGGCAATCGAGAACTCCTTGCGGTGAAAGAGGCTCTTGAGGAGTGGAGACACCTGTTGGAGGGAGCGTCTGTGCCGTTCACGGTTTTCACTGACCATCGGAACCTGGAGTATATCAGGACCGCCAAGCGGCTGAACCCCAGGCAAGCCCGCTGGTCACTGTTCTTCGGGCGTTTCGACTTCCGGATCACCTATCGCCCCGGGACCAAGAACCAGAGATCGGATGCCTTGTCCCGGGTACACGAAGACGAAGTCAAAACAGAGCTGTCGGATCCACCGGAGCCCATCATTCCGGAGTCCACTATCGTGGCCACCCTCACCTGGGACGTGGAGAAGACCGTCTGGGAGGCCCTGGCATGGAGCCTGGACCCTGGAACCGGTCCGAAGAACCATCAGTATGTCCCACCAGAGGCCAGAGCTGCAGTCTTGGACTTCTGTCACGGTTCCAAGCTCTCCTGTCATCCAGGGGTGCTAAGGACCGTGGCAGTTGTCCGGCAGCGCTTCTGGTGGGCGTCTATGGAGGCCGACGTCCGGGAATGTATCCAGGCCTGCACCACCTGTGCCAGGGGCAAGGCAGTACATAAGAAGGCCCAAGGACTCCTCCAGCCGCTGCCGGTGCCTCATCGCCCCTGGTCCCACATCGGCCTGGATTTCGTCACGGGCCTCCCGCCGTCCCAGGGCAACACCACCATCTTCACGATAGTGGACCGATTCTCCAAGGCGGCCCACTTCGTGGCCCTCCCGAAGCTCCCAACAGCCCAGGAGACAGCAGACCTCCTGGTCCACCACGTCGTCCGTCTGCATGGGATACCCTCCGACATCGTCTCTGATCGTGGTCCCCAGTTCTCCTCACACGTCTGGAGGAGCTTCTGCAGGGAACTGGGGGCCACCGTGAGCCTCTCGTCCGGGTACCATCCACAGACGAACGGACAGGCAGAGCGGGCCAACCAGGACTTGGAACAGACCCTCCGCTGCGTCACATCCGCGCACCCGACGGCCTGGAGTAACCATCTGGCCTGGATCGAGTATGCGCATAACAGCCAGGTGTCTTCTGCCACCGGCCTCTCCCCATTTGAGGTGTGTTTGGGGTATCAGCCCCCGTTGTTTCCCGTGGTGGAGGGAGAGGTCGGTGTGCCCTCGGTCCAGGCCCACCTGCGGAAGTGCCGTCGGGTGTGGCGCACCGCCCGTTCTGCCTTGTTGAAGGCCCGGACGAGGGCGAAGACCCATGCAGACCGCCGGCGATCCCCAGCCCCTGCTTACCAGCCCGACGGACATCCCCCTCCAGGTGGACTCCCCAAAACTTCAGGACAGATACATTGGCCCCTTCAGGATCCTCAAAGTCCTCAGTCCTGCCGCAGTGAAGCTCCAACTCCCGGCTTCACTGCGGATCCATCCGGTTTTCCACGTGTCCCGCATCAAACCTCACCACACCTCACCCCTCTGTGCTCCCGGACCGGCGCCGCCTCCTGCTCGGATCATCGACGGGGAGCCGGCTTGGACGGTGCGCCGGCTCCTGGACGTCCGTCGGATGGGTCGGGGGTTCCAGTACTTGGTGGACTGGGAGGGGTATGGACCCGAAGAACGCTCCTGGGTGAAGAGGAGCTTCATCCTGGATCCGGCCCTCCTGGCCGACTTCTACCGCCGACACCCCGACCAACCTGGTCGGGCGCCAGGAGGCGCCCGTTGAGGAGGTGGTCCTGTTGTGTGGGCCGCCAGAAGAGGAGGTACTGCTGGCCCACCACCAGAGGGCGCCCTGCCTGAAGTGCGGGCTTCAGGCACGAGAGGGCGCTGCCGCCATGGACACAGCCGGGGGTGACAGCTGTCGCTCATTACCTCTTGACAGCTGTCACCCATCTACTCAACATCATCTCACTCCATAAAGACCAGACGTCATCTCCACCTCGTTGCCGAGATATCATACTTCATAGGAGGTAATACTCTCAGCCTTTTTGTGAGATTTGTAACTCTGTTATTGTGAGAATTTGCAGGAGAACCGGTCGTTTGTGAGGAGGCTGTGCAAGACGGCGCTCCTTTTCAGCTGAGACCGCTGCAACATATTGAATGAGAGGTGGAGGTGGCATTCCCACCGTTGTTGTTACTGGGTGTACACACACCCACACTTGACTGTCTTTGTTCTTCGCCAGCAGTACCAGATCCGACAGTCGGGGACGGTGATCACCTGGGAATTCGGGACTTGGTGGCTCCAGTATTCACCAGGTTCTGGGGCGGCGGAAATCGTGTGGTTCCGGCTCTTCTCAGGACAGACGTCTTCTATCCTTGAGCCTGCCCACACGTCACCTCTGTGTATTGACTGTTATGATATTCTGCGATTGTCTGTATGTTCGTTGTGCACATTCACAACATTAAATTGTTACTTTTTGGCTCATCTATTGACCGTTCATTTGCGCCCCCTGTTGTGGGTCCATGTCACTACACTTTCCCAACAGTTACAGGAAGATTGGTGGGAGGTACAATAGTGTGTTTTCTCACGTACAAATCACTATTCATTTTTGAAACATATATTTCAAAAGAATTCAAGAAACATCATTTTGTAACAACCTGGAAAGATTGTTCAATCACACTCTAGCCCAGGGGTGGCCAAGTTCGGTCCTCGAGAGCCACAATCCTGACACTCTTAGTTGTCTCCCTGCTCCAACACACCTGAATCCAATGAAAGACTCATTAAAACTCTGCTAACGAGTCTTTCATTGGATTCAGGTGTGTTGGAGCAGGGAGACAACTAAGAGTGTCAGGAACGTGGCTCTCGAGGACCGAACTTGGCCACCCCTGCTCTAGCCAAAGGAACATAAAATATTTTTAATGTGTTTCTTGTTTCCACTGTACTGAAAACATCCTGAACTGTGAACTCTGATCAACTTGCAGTCTGGAAAATACCATAGATATTGCATTTTATTTTTACAGGGTAGTAACACAAAGCATGAACTTATGGAGAGAATACCAAATTTTAGGGGTTCTTATATATATATTTAACAATATTTTTACACACTGAATTAAAATCATTTTATATTTATCCACAGAAACAAATTAGACCTCAGATTAGTGTTGGGAAAGTGTAAGTACACGGACCCACAACAGGGGGCGCAAATGAACGGACAATGGAATAGGTCAAATAACAACACTTTACTGTTGCGAACGTGCACAACAAACACAACAGATTACACAAAAGATCAGAGGTCAAATTACAAGGTGTCGTGTGGGCAGGCTCGAAGATAGGAGACGCCTGTCCAAAGCAGAACCGGAACCACACGATTTCCTCCGCCACCAGACCCCGGGAATACTGGAGCCGCCAAGTCCCGAACTCCCAGGTGGCCACTGCCTCCGCGTGTCGGACCTGGTACTGCTGGCGAGGAACAAAAACACAATTAAACGTGGGTGCGTCTGCACCCAGCAATCTGCACGGCAGGGAAGCTACCTCCACCTCTCGTTGGAGAAAAAGTCTGTTATCACTCACAAAAATCACAAAAAGGGCTTTCTATCAAGCAGTCAGGCTGAGGATATTACCTTTCAGGTAGAACAATATCTCGGCAAAGAGGTGGAGATGACGTCTTGCTGATATACCGATGCAGATCAGATGAGTGGTGACAGCTGTCACAGGTGATGAGTGTCAGCTGTCACCCCGGCTGCTCCTGTGAGGCGGCAGCGCCCTCTGGTGCCTGGAGCCCGCACTCCAGGCAGGGTGCCCTCTGGTGGTGGTGGGCCAGCAGTACCTCCTCTTCAGCGGCCCACACAACAGGACCCCCCCCTCAACGGGCGCCTCCTGGAGCCCGACCAGGCTTGTCCGGGTGGCGGCGGTAGAAATCGGCCAGGAGGGCCGGGTCCAGAATGAAGCTCCTCTTCACCCAGGAGCGTTCTTCAGGTCCGTACCCCTCCCAGTCCACCAAATACTGGAAGCCCCGGCCCATCCTACGGACATCCAAAAGCCGGCGCACAGTCCAAGCCGGCTCGCCATCGATGATCCAGGCAGGAGGCGGTGCCGGACCCGGAGTACAGAGGGGTGAGGTGTGATGTGGTTTGATTCGGGACACGTGAAATACAGGATGGATCCGCAGTGAGGCCGGCAGCTGAAGCCTCACTGCGGCTGGACTGATGACCTTCTGGATTTTGAAGGGACCGATGTAACGGTCCTGTAACTTGGGGGAGTCCACTTTGAGGGGATGTCCTTTGTCGACAACCACACCTCCTGCCCTGGCCGATACGCAGGGGCCGGGGTTTGCCGACGGTCTGCATGGGCCTTTGACCTCATCCGGGCCCTCAGCAAGGCAGAACGGGCGGCACGCCACACCCGACGGCACTTCCGTAGGTGGGCCTGGACCGAGGGCACACCGACCTCTCCCTCAACCACTGGAAACAAAGGCGGTTGGTACCCCAGACATACCTCGAAAGGTGAGAGGCCGGTGGCTGACGACACCTGGCTGTTATGGGCATACTCGATCCAGGCCAGATGGGTACTCCAGGCCGCCAGGTGCGCGGCTGTCACGCAACGCAGGGCCTGCTCCATCTCCTGATTGGCCCGTTCTCCTTGCCCGTTGGTCTGGGGATGGTACCCGGATGACAGACTCACCGTGGCCCCCAGTTCCCGGCAGAAGCTCCTCCAGACGTGCGAGGAGAACTGGGGACCGCGATCTGAGACAATGTCTGTTGGGATCCCATGCAGCCGGACGACGTGGTGAACCAGGAGGTCCGCTGTCTCCTGGGCCGTCGGGAGCTTCGGGAGGGCCACGAAGTGGGCCGCCTTGGAGAATCGGTCCACTATCGTGAAGATGGTGGTGTTGCCCTGGGACGGCGGGAGACCCGTGACAAAATCCAGGCCGATGTGGGACCAGGGGCGATGGGGCACGGGCAGCGGCTGGAGCAGACCCGAAGCCCTACGATGGTCAGCCTTGCCCCTGGCGCAGGTGGTGCAGGCCTGGATATAATCCCGGACGTCGGCCTCTAGGGACGCCCACCAGAAGTGCTGCCGGACAACTGCCACGGTTCTTCGCACCCCTGGATGACAGGAGAGCTTAGAGCCGTGACAGAAGTCCAGGACTGCAGCCCTAGCTTCTGGTGGGACGTAAAGTCTGTTCTTCGGCCCAGTTCCAGGGTCCGGGCTTCGTGCCAGGGCCTCCCGGACGGTTCTCTCTATGTCCCAGGTGAGGGTGGCCACGATAGTGGACTCCGGGATGATGGGTTCCGGTGGATCCGACAACTCCGTTTTGACTTCGTCTTCATGTACCCGGGACAAGGCATCCGATCTCTGGTTCTTGGTCCCGGGACGGTAGGTGATCCGGAAGTCAAAACGGCCGAAGAACAGTGACCAGCGGGCTTGCCTGGGATTCAGCCGCTTGGCGGTCCTGATATACTCCAGGTTCCGGTGGTCAGTGAAAACCGTGAATGGCACGGACGTTCCCTCCAACAGATGTCTCCACTCTTCAAGAGCCTCTTTCACCGCAAGGAGTTCTCGATTGCCGACGTCATAGTTCCGTTCGGCCGGGGTCAACCTGCGGGAAAAATAGGCACACGGGTGAAGGACCTTATCGGTCTTCCCGCTCTGGGAAAGCACAGCTCCTATCCCTGAGTCCGAGGCGTCCACTTCAACCACTAACTGGCGACTAGGATCGGGCTGCACCAGAACGGGTGCAGACGAGAAGCGCCGTTTCAACTCCTTGAACGCGGCATCGCAACGATCCGACCAGGTGAAGGGAACTTTTGGTGAGGTCAGGGCTGTCAGGGGGCTAACTACCTGACTGTAGCCCTTAATGAAGCTCCTGTAGAAATTAGCAAAGCCGAGGAACTGTTGCAGCTTCCTACGGCTAGTGGGTTGGGGCCAGTCTCTCACCGCCGCAACCTTGGCCGGATCAGGAGCGACGGAGTTGGGGGAGATGATAAACCCCAGGAAGGACAAAGAGGTGCGGTGGAACTCACACTTCTCGCCCTTCACAAACAGCCGGTTCTCCAACAACCGCTGCAGGACCTGACGTACATGCCGGACATGAGTCTCAGGATCCGGAGAAAAGATGAGTATATCGTCTAGATATACGAAGACGAATCGGTGCAGGAAATCCCGCAAGACATCATTAACTAATGCTTGGAATGTCGCGGGGGCGTTTGTGAGGCCGAACGGCATGACCAGGTACTCAAAGTGACCTAATGGGGTGTTGAATGCCGTCTTCCATTCGTCTCCCTTCCGGATCCGAACCAGGTGATACGCATTTCTAAGATCCAGTTTAGTAAAGATTTTGGCTCCATGCAGGGGGGTGAACACGGAATCTAATAATGGCAACGGGTATCGGTTGCGAACCGTAATCTCATTCAGCCCCCTGTAATCAATACATGGACGAAGTCCGCCATCTTTCTTGCCCACAAAAAAGAAACCTGCCCCCATCGGGGAGGTGGAGTTCCGGATCAGCCCGGCAGCTAATGAGTCCCGGATGTAGGTCTCCATTGATTCGCGCTCAGGTCGTGAGAGGTTGTACAGCCTGCTGGACGGGAACTCAGCGCCTGGAACCAAATCAATGGCACAATCGTACGGACGGTGCGGGGGAAGAGTGAGTGCCAGATCCTTGCTGAAGACGTCAGCAAGATCGTGGTTCTCAACTGGCACTGCCGTCAGATTGGGCGGGACTTTGACCTCCTCCTTAGCCTGGGAACCGGGAGGAACCGAGGATCCTAAACACACCCGATGGCAGGTTTCGCTCCACTGAACCACCACCCCAGACGGCCAAATGATCCGGGGATTGTGCTTTAACATCCATGGGATGCCCAAAATCACGCGTGAGGTGGCAGGAGTTACAAAAACTCAATCTCCTCCCGGTGGTTTCCAGACACCACCAGAGTTACTGGTGGTGTCTTGTGTGTGAGTAAAGGAAGGAGGGTGCCATCTAGTGCCCGCACCTGCAATGGCGTAGGAAGCACCACCAGAGGGAGCCCTACCTCCTTTGCCCATCTGCTGTCTAGCAGATTCCCTTCTGACCCTGTGTCCACCAGTGCTTGGGCTTGAAGGGTTAAATCCCCGCTCAGGATTGTGACTGGGAGTTGTGTGGCAATTTGTGTGTGTCTCACTTGAATGTCTTGACCCCCCCTTAGCCCAGTCTCTAAGGGCGAGTGTTGACGTTTTGGCCGTTTGGGGCAGTCTCTCTGTGTGTGCTCTGTTGAGCTGCAGAGAAAACACTCTCCACGGATCAGCCTTCCCATGTTGGCCCTGTGCGTCTCCCTAACAACGTCAACAGGGGGAGCTGTTGCCCCACAAAGCGCTGCGGCTGTGGAGCGTGGGGAGGGCGGCCCCTTTTCGAACCCGGAAGGGAGAGGGGCGGCGCGTATCAGGTCACGTCCTTCGCCTCGCTCCCGACGGCGTTCCTCTAACCGATTGTCTAATCGTATAACGAGATCAATAAGCCCGTCTAAATCCCGCGGTTCGTCCTTGGCCACCAGGAGCTCCTTCAGGACCAACGACAGTCCCTTTACGAAGGCGGCACGGAGGGCAGTGTTATTCCAGCCGGACCTCGCAGCCGCGATGCGGAAGTCGACTGCATAAGCAGCTGCGCTCCGGCGCCCCTGTCTCATTGACAGCAGCACGGCTGAAGCGGTCTCTCCTCTATTTGGGTGATCGAACACTGTTCTGAACTCCCTCACAAACCCATCATATGTCAGAAGGAGCCGTGAATTTTGCTCCCAAAGCGCTGTAGCCCAAGCGCGTGCCTTGCCGCGAAGCAGATTAATTACATAAGCTATCTTGCTAGAATCAGTCGTGTACATGACAGGACGTTGTGCGAAGACGAGCGAACACTGCATAAGGAAGTCCGCGCACGTCTCCACACAACCTCCGTACGGCTCTGGAGGGCTTATGTATGCTTCCGGGGAAGGTGGGAGGGGTCGTTGAACGACCAGTGGAACGTCACTGTTACGCACAGGGTCGACAGGAGGGAGAGCCGCAGCAGCGCCCTGAGGGCGCGCCTCCACCTGCGCGGCGAGAGCCTCCACCCTGCGGTTAAGGAGGACGTTCTGCTCGGTCATTAAATCCAACCGAGCCGTGAAAACGGTGAGGATCCGCTGCAACTCACCGATCATTCCTCCTGCGGGCGCCTGTGCACCCTGTTCTTCCATTGGGCCGTTCAACAGCCGGTTGACGCCCCTCGGGATCCATGACGTTGGCCGAGATATCCTGTTGGGAAAGTGTAAGTACACGGACCCACAACAGGGGGCGCAAATGAACGGACAATGGAATAGGTCAAATAACAACACTTTACTGTTGCGAACGTGCACAACAAACACAACAGATTACACAACAGATCAGAGGTCAAATTACAAGGTGTCGTGTGGGCAGGCTCGAAGATAGGAGACGCCTGTCCAAAGCAGAACCGGAACCACACGATTTCCTCCGCCACCAGACCCGGGAATACTGGAGCCGCCAAGTCCCAAACTCCCAGGTGGCCACTGCCTCCAAAAGTCGGACCTGGTACTGCTGGCGAGGAACAAAAACACAATTAAACGTGGGTGTGTCTGCACCCAGCAATCTGCACGGCAGGGAAGCTACCTCCACCTCTCGTTGGAGAAAAAGTCTGTTATCACTCACAAAAATCACAAAAAGGGCTTTCTATCAAGCAGTCAGGCTGAGGATATTACCTTTCAGGTAGAACGATATCTCGGCAAAGAGGTGGAGATGACGTCTTGCTGATATACCGATGCAAATCAGATGAGTGGTGACAGCTGTCACAGGTGATGAGTGTCAGCTGTCACCCCGGCTGCTCCTGTGAGGCGGCAGCGCCCTCTGGTGCCTGGAGCCTGCACTCCAGGCAGGGTGCCCTCTGGTGGTGGTGGGCCAGCAGTACCTCCTCTTCAGCGGCCCACACAACAATTAGTATCTCACTGGGTTTCAACAGACTGCGAATGGCATTCACGGGGGAATTTGCTGAATTTTGTGAAACGTGCGCAGGTTTTGCATTCTCCTCACGAGTTGAATTTTGAACTTTTTAAAAATGGTAAAGTGGTAAATTTTCACAGAGTCACAGAGTCCTTGCAGGCATCTCTTGAACTCTTCTCGATTTAGTTTAGACCACTGCCAACCCCTCACATGTGACGGGTTGGCAGAATACTTTTCCTTTTATACAATCAGAGATTCAGCGCTTCTAGAAGTTTCTGACTGAGTCCAGCAGCCAAGCAGCAGTCAGGGTCAGCAGGCTGCATGAGTCCTGTTCGGCAGCATTGGACAGACACATTGCAAATTTATTAGAATTTATTCATTTATTTGAGGACCACTGTGGAAGTAAGTTTAATGCCGTTGGGCCGGCTACAACCCGCCACGCACACAGGTGCAGTGGGCTGGATGACACCTGCGTGCAATTTTATTTTAATTTTTTTGAGAACCACAATGGAAGTAAATTCCAGCATGTTGAGGAGCACTTCCAGAGGATCTCGGAACCAGAGGTGCACGGTATAAGGTGATGATTGTATACTGGTCATTCCTGGTAGGAGAGGAGAGTGGATCCACCTGGAACAATGATATTGTCGAGATACAGTGGGCTGTCATTTTCCTACACATCAGTGCGCTGTTCACACTTTCCATCCTTTTTCTCCTCTGTGGAGCCATGCTGGGTATTTTTTATTCTTATTTATTATTTATTTAGTTATTAATTGCAGGGTTTGCTCTTTCATGGCTACAGTCTGGGGTATTTCCACAGCCTCTTTCCACATAATAACAGCATAATAGCAGTACACAGCCATCCTGAGTGCTTTGTTTGCAAATGTTTCATCATTTCAGCTGCGTGAGTGGCGTTTGACATCGGTGAGAGTGATGCACGGCATTTGAATCAATCAATCAATCAATCAACTTTTTTCTTGTATAGCGCCAAATCACAACAAACAGTTGCCCCAAGGCGCTCCACATTGCAAGGCAAGGCCATACAATAATTATGAAACACAGTCTACGTCTAAAGCAACATAACCAAGGGATGGTCCAGGGTCACCCGATCCAGCCCTAACTATAAGCCTTAGCGAAAAGGAAAGTTTTAAGCCTAATCTTAAAAGTAGAGAGGGTATCTGTCTCCCTGATCTGAATTGGGAGCTGGTTCCACAGGAGAGGAGCCTGAAAGCTGAAGGCTCTGCCTCCCATTCTACTCTTACAAACCCTAGGAACTACAAGTAAGCCCGCAGTCTGAGAGCGAAGCGCTCTAATGGGGTAATATGGTACTATGAGGTCCCTAAGATAAGATGGGACCTGATTATTCAAAACCTTATAAGTAAGAAGAAGAATTTTAAATTCTATTCTAGCATTAACAGGAAGCCAATGAAGGGAGGCCAACACAGGTGAGATATGCTCTCTCCTGCTAGTCCCCGTCAGTACTCTAGCTGCAGCATTCTGAACCAACTGAAGGCTTTTTAGGGACTTTTAGGACAACCTGATAATAATGAATTACAATAGTCCAGCCTAGAGGAAACAAATGCATGAATTAGTTTTTCAGCATCACTCTGAGACAAGACCTTTCTGATTTTAGAGATATTGCGTAAATGCAAAAAGGCAGTCCTACATATTTGTTTAATATGCGCTTTGAATGACATATCCTGATCAAAAATAACTCCAAGATTTCTCACAGTATTACTAGAGATCAGGGAAATGCCATCCAGAGTAACGATCTGGTTAGACACCATGCTTCTAAGATTTGTGGGGCCAAGTACAATAACTTCAGTTTTATCTGAGTTTAAAAGCAGGAAATAGAGGTCATCCATGTCTTTATGTCTGTAAGACAATCCTGCAGTTTAGCTAATTGGTGCGTATCCTCTGGCTTCATGGATAGATAAAGCTGGGTATCATCTGCGTAACAATGAAAATTTAAGCAATACCGTCTAATAATACTGCCCAAGGGAAGCATGTATAAAGTGAATAAAATTGGTCCTAGCACAGAACCTTGTGGAACTCCATAATTAACTTTAGTCTGTGAAGAAGATTCCCCATTTACATGAACAAACTGTAATCTATTAGACAAATATGATTCAAACCACCGCAGCGCAATGCCTTTAATACCTATGACATGCTCTAATCTCTGTAATAAAATTTTATGGTCAACAGTATCAAAAGCAGCACTGAGGTCCAACAGAACAAGCACAGAGATAAGTCCACTGTCCGAAGCCATAAGAAGATCATTTGTAACCTTCACTAATGCTGTTTCTGTACTATGATGAATTCTAAAACCTGACTGAAACTCTTCAAATAGACCATTCCTCTGCAGGTGATCAGTTAGCTGTTTTACAACTACCCTCTCAAGAATCTTTGAGAGAAAAGGAAGGTTGGAGATTGGCCTATAATTAGCTAAGATAGCTGGGTCAAGTGATGGCTTTTTAAGTAATGGTTTAAGAATGTCACTAGCATGCAATGTATGCGGACTGCTTGCGATTTTTCGCCGTATGATCGCCGCCAGTCCGTGCAACATTTGGCCCACATATGGGCGACATCCACTAGCGCAAGAGTATTCAACTTGCTCCTAAAAGGGCTGAGACAGTGCAGGTTTTCTCTGCAACCACCCACTCCAGCAGGTGATTTCACTGATTAACATCACTTTGAACAGATGGAATCAGTTAATCAGTGAAATCACCTGGTGCAGTGGGTGGTTGCAAAGAAAACCTGCACCGTCTCGGCCCTTTCGGGAACGAGTTGAATACCCCTGCGCTAGCGTGTCATATATACCAATTCAGTGACATTCCAACTGTAAAATTGTCATTAATTTGCATGTTTTGTCGTAAATTTGTGTCTCTATCTGCTCCAACAGTCACAGCCTAGTGAGATACTACTCTAACCATACATACATACATGTTTTATTTCCCGGATTTGTTTAATCTGTTTCTTCTTCAGGTTAATGGAGACATTCCTCCCAGATTAAAGAAAAGTGCTCATGAAGTCATCTTGGAGTTCATCCGGTCCAGACCTCCTCTCAACCCTGTGAGTTTAACTAAAACTCAAAACTTAAATATGAAAACTTTGCATTCTGACATCATGTCTCCATCACACAATCCTCTGTGAGGAGTTACTGAGTTTGTGTTGATGATTGTGTGGAATTTTGAGCCCTCTTTGCTGTTTGGCAGGTGTCGGCTCGTAAGCTGAAACCTCAGTCTCAGCCTCCTCCCACTCTGCATGAACGTATCCTCGAAGAAATCAGAGCCGAGCGGAAACTTCGACCGGTGACACCAGACCAGACCCGCAGGGGACGCTTGGGTAAGAACCCTCAGAAACTCTCTGTTCTCCTCAAACCATACTTCATGTTTTTCTCTTTTTTCTGTGACGTATGGGGCATCCTATGAATCAGTGAGACTATAAAATGTCAGACAACAGGCTATAGAAAAAACACAGATTTTGCACTGTAAAGTAGAATCATAGTGTTAAGTTGACTGAGTCTAATAGAGTTCATCTATACGGTGATAGAGTAAATTTAACGCTACTGTAATGTTAATTTAACACTATTTGGAGTTGGACCATAAGTATCAATTTGCTATGTAAATAGCACGGTAAAAAGAAATTTGCAAATTCAAATATTATTACTGTTATTATATTGTTGTTGTTGTTATTATTATTATTGATACTATTTTGAATAACACCATATGTGTTTGTTTAACACTGTAAAATTTACTGTGACCCTTTGAAAATCACTTTTCCAGGTTTAGCCAGTTTAAACCTGTTTAAAACTGGTATAGATGTGTTGAAAAACATTCAGGTAATATTTCGTTTGAAACCAGTTTAAAACTATTTAAATATACTTTAACCTGCTCTGTCATTGGTGGGTAAAAACGGTTTTAAAAAACAGATAAAACTAGATTATTTTATACAGATTGAAACATATGAATACTAGAGCTCTTGGCGAAATTTTGTTGTACCTGCATTAATTTTTCTACATTAATGGTAAATAGCCACCAGGCGGAGATATTGCTCCATTTCAAGAACGGTGGGGCACGACATGGAGCAAATGTTGCTTTTTAGTAGATATTGTAGCTGAAAGCCAGTGAAGATGAAGGTTATATTTGGTTGAAGCAAAGTAAAAGTTGGTTGAAGCCGTTTGAAATCGAATTATTTAATTAACTTCATGGACTGTTTAACTGTTTTTATCTTTAGAGCGTTTTCACTTCACAGTACATTGAAATCTGGTTAAAACCAGTTTAAAATTTTTTCCTGGACTACAGCTAGCAATTATTTTGATTATTGAATATTCTGTAGTTTTTTAAATTGAAAAGTCAGTCAGATTATCCTTAAAGCATCAGACAATATCTTAAATAGAAAGTAAATGGAATAGAAAAGAATAGAAATGAGTAAATCCAGATAAGTAATTAATTTTAGTTTTATAACAGTCAGTTTTGCACTGAGTGCGAGTCCCATGCACATGATTAATGTTGATTAATGCTCATAATGTTAATTTACACTACGATGTTTGCTACAGCGCTAAGGGCCCCTTAACACATAGCACGAATAAGTACGAATCAGGGCGAATTACAGCGAAACAGCCCGAATGAGCGAACCACGAAAATATCAAGCCGACATCGGAAGGGACACACAGTCGGGCAGGTGTGAACGATCCTGCTGCGATTGTTTCATGCAGGCTCGTGTGCATGTTCGAACACAGTGCAAGCAGCCGGAACGTGTTGCACCACATTGTGCCGCGGCTGTGGAGAAAAAAAATGAAAACCACACACCATATAAAACACCGCAATTCCTAATGTTTAATCCATCTTATTGAGCGGACAAGATAAGTATGATCCCTCTGTGCCTCTGTATATGACCCGTGGTCACAGACGTGCAGTCTTGAAATGACATGAATGAAGCAGTGCGCTCTTATTATGTTATATTATGTCCATCCGGGTATAGAAAGAATTACTACAATAACTACATACACAATTCCATGCCAAAATAACTAATCAATCAATCAATCAGTTTTATTTATATAGCGCCAAATCACAACAAACAGTTGCCCCAAGGCGCCTTATATTGTAAGGCAAGGCCATACAATAATTACGTAAAAACCCCAACGGTCAAAACGACCCCCTGTGAGCAAGCACTTGGCGACAGTGGGAAGGAAAAACTCCCTTTTAACAGGAAGAAACCTCCAGCAGAACCAGGCTCAGGGAGGGGCAGTCTTCTGCTGGGACTGGTTGGGGCTGAGGGAGAGAACCAGGAAAAAGACATGCTGTGGAGGGGAGCAGAGATCAATCACTAATGATTAAATGCAGAGTGGTGCATACAGAGCAAAAAGAGAAAGAAACACTCAGTGCATCATGGGAACCCCCCAGCAGTCTAAGTCTATAGCAGCATAACTAAGGGATGGTTCAGGGTCACCTGATCCAGCCCTAACTATAAGCTTTAGCAAAAAGGAAAGTTTTAAGCCTAATCTTAAAAGTAGAGAGGGTGTCTGTCTCCTTGATCTGAATTGGGAGCTGGTTCCACAGGAGAGGAGCCTGAAAGCTGAAGGCTCTGCCTCCCATTCTACTCTTACAAACCCTAGGAACTACAAGTAAGCCTGCAGTCTGAGAGCGAAGCGCTCTATTGGGGTGATATGGTACTATGAGGTCCCTAAGATGGGACCTGATTATTCAAAACCTTATAAGTAAGAAGAAGAATTTTAAATTCTATTCTAGAATTAACAGGAAGCCAATGAAGAGAGGCCAATATGGGTGAGATACCAACACAGTACAGAGTAGATACCTAAACTCTGTAAGTGAGATAGAGTATCTCGTCAATAGTTTTACATCCTCATTGAAGACAACTTTGGATGCTGTAGCTCCTCTAAAAAAGAGAGCTTTAAATCAGAAGTGCCTGACTCCGTGGTATAACTCACAAACTCGTAGCTTAAAGCAGATAACCCGTAAGTTGGAGAGGAAATGGCGTCTCACTAATTTAGAAGATCTTCACTTAGCCTGGAAAAAGAGTCTGTTGCTCTATAAAAAAGCCCTCCGTAAAGCTAGGACATTTTTCTACTCATCACTAATTGAAGAAAATAAGAACAACCCCAGGTTTCTTTTCAGCACTGTAGCCAGGCTGCCAAAGAGTCAGAGCTCTATTGAGCTGAGTATTCCATTAACTTTAACTAGTAATGACTTCATGACTTTCTTTGCTAACAAAATTTTAACTATTAGAGAAAAAATTACTCATAACCATCCCAAAGACGTATCGTTATCTTTGGCTGCTTTCAGTGATGCCGGTATTTGGTTAGACTCTTTCTCTCCGATTGTTCTGTCTGAGTTATTTTCATTAGTTACTTCATCCAAACCATCAACATGTTTATTAGACCCCATTCCTACCAGGCTGCTCAAGGAAGCCCTACCATTATTTAATGCTTCGATCTTAAATATGATCAATCTATCTTTGTTAGTTGGCTATGTACCACAGGCTTTTAAGGTGGCAGTAATTAAACCATTACTTAAAAAGCCATCACTTGACCCAGCTATCTTAGCTAATTATAGGCCAATCTCCAACCTTCCTTTTCTCTCAAAAATTCTTGAAAGGGTAGTTGTAAAACAGCTAACTGATCATCTGCAGAGGAATGGTCTATTTGAAGAGTTTCAGTCAGGTTTTAGAATTCATCATAGTACAGAAACAGCATTAGTGAAGGTTACAAATGATCTTCTTATGGCCTCGGACAGTGGACTCATCTCTGTGCTTGTTCTGTTAGACCTCAGTGCTGCTTTTGATTCTGTTGACCATAAAATTTTATTACAGAGATTAGAGCATGCCATAGGTATTAAAGGCACTGCGCTGCGGTGGTTTGAATCATATTTGTCTAATAGATTACAATTTGTTCATGTAAATGGGGAATCTTCTTCACAGACTAAAGTTAATTATGGAGTTCCACAAGGTTCTGTGCTAGGACCAATTTTATTCACTTTATACATGCTTCCCTTAGGCAGTATTATTAGACAGTATTGCTTAAATTTTCATTGTTACGCAGATGATACCCAGCTTTATCTATCCATGAAGCCAGAGGACACACACCAATTAGCTAAACTGCAGGATTGTCTTACAGACATAAAGACATGGATGACCTCTAATTTCCTGCTTTTAAACTCAGATAAAACTGAAGTTATTGTACTTGGCCCCACAAATCTTAGAAACATGGTGTCTAACCAGATCCTTACTCTGGATGGCATTACCCTGACCTCTAGTAATACTGTGAGAAATCTTGGAGTCATTTTTGATCAGGATATGTCATTCAAAGCGCATATTAAACAAATATGTAGGACTGCTTTTTTGCATTTACGCAATATCTCTAAAATCAGAAAGGTCTTGTCTCAGAGTGATGCTGAAAAACTAATTCATGCATTTATTTCCTCTAGGCTGGACTATTGTAATTCATTATTATCAGGTTGTCCTAAAAGTTCCCTAAAAAGCCTTCAGTTAATTCAAAATGCTGCAGCTAGAGTACTGACGGGGACTAGTGTTGGGAAAGTGTCAGTACACGGACCCACAACAGGGGGCGCAAATGAACGGACAATGGAGAAAGTCAAATAACAAGGCTTTACTGTTGTGAACGTGCACAACGAATACAACCAATCACGAAATGGACAACAGTCAATTCACAAAAGTGTCGTGTGGGCAGGCTCGAAGATAGGAGACGCCTCTCCAAGGTAAGACCCGAACCACACGGCTTCCTCCGCCACAGGACCCCGGAAATACTGGAGCCGCCAAGTCCCGAACTCCCAGGTGGCCACTGCCTCCGCGTGTCGGACCTGGTACTGCTGGCGAGGAACAAAGAACAGTTAGATGGGGGCGCGTTTGCACCCAAGACTCTGAACAGCAGGGAAGTTACCTCCACCTCTCGTTGGAACAGTAATCCACAAGCTATACACTAATCCAAAAGGATACACTCCGTCAGCTTTGATACGTTACCTCGTAGGTAGAAACGATATCTCGGCAATGAGGTGGAGGTGCCGTCCTGCTGATATACCCCACAGATGATTGCCGTCAGCTGTCTCAGGTGATGGGTGACAGCTGTCACCGTAGCTGCTCACGTGAGGCGGCGGCGCCCTCTGGTGCCTGGAGCCCGCACTCCAGGCAGGGCGCCCTCTGGTGGTGGTGGGCCAGCAGTACCTCCTCTTCAGCGGCCCACACAACAGGACCCCCCCCTCAACGGGCGCCTCCTGGCGCCCAACCGGGCTTGTCCGGGTGGCGACGGTAGAAGTCGGCCAGGAGGGCCGGGTCCAGGATGAAGCTCTTCTTCACCCAGGAGCGTTCTTCGGGACCGTACCCCTCCCAGTCCACCAGATATTGAAAGCCCCGGCCCATCCGTCGGACGTCCAACAACCGGCGCACTGTCCAAGCCGGCTCGCCATCGATGATCCGGGCAGGAGGTGGTGCCGGACCGGGTGTACAGATGGGCGAGGTGTGATGGGGCTTGAGCTTTGGCACATGAAATACTGGGTGGGTCCGCAGTGAGGCTGGAAGCCGAAGCCTCACTGCGGCGGGATTGATGACCTTGAGAATTTTAAACGGTCCTATGTATCTGTCCTGCAGTGTTGGGGAGGCCACCTTTAGCGGGATGTCCTTCGTGGACAACCACACTTCCTGCCCGGGGCGATACGTAGGGGCCGGGGTCCGCCGCCGGTCTGCATGGGTCTTCGCCCTCATCCGGGCCTTCAACAAAGCAGAACGGGCGGCACGCCACACCCGACGGCACTTCCGCAGGTGGGCCTGGACCGAGGGCACACCGACCTCTCCCTCCACCACCGGGAACAATGGGGGCTGATACCCCAAACACACCTCAAAGGGGGAGAGGCCGGTGGCTGATGACACTTGACTGTTGTGGGCGTACTCGATCCAGGCCAGATGAGTACTCCAGGCCGCCGGGTGCGCGGCTGTCACACAACGCAGTGTTTGCTCCATTGCTTGATTGGCCCGCTCTGCTTGCCCGTTGGTCTGGGTGTGATACCCGGACGAGAGACTGACCGTGGCCCCCAGTTCCCGGCAAAAGCTCCTCCAGACATGCGAGGAGAACTGGGGACCGCGATCGGAGACGATGTCTGATGGTATCCCATGCAGGCGGACGACATGGTGGACCAGGAGGTCCGCTGTCTCCTGGGCCGTTGGGAGCTTCGGGAGGGCCACGAAGTGGGCCGCCTTGGAGAATCGGTCCACTATCGTGAGGATCACGGTGTTTCCCTGGGACGGCGGGAGGCCCGTGACAAAATCCAGGCCGATGTGGGACCAGGGGCGATGAGGCACGGGCAGCGGCTGTAGCAGTCCCGGAGCCTTGCGATGGTCGGCCTTGCCCCTGGCGCAGGTGGTACAGGCCTGGACATAGTCCCGGACGTCGGCCTCCAGGGACGCCCACCAGAAGCGCTGCCGGACAACTGCCACGGTTCTTCGCACCCCTGGATGACAGGAGAGCTTAGAGCCGTGACAGAAGTCCAGGACTGCAGCTCTTGCCTCTGGTGGAACGTAAAGTCTGTTCTTTGGTCCAGTCCCGGGGTCCGGGCTTCGTGCCAGGGCCTCCCGGACGATTCTCTCTACGTCCCAGGTGAGGGTGGCCACGATAGTGGACTCCGGGATGATAGGTTCCGGTGGATCCGACAACTCCGCTTTGACCTCGTCTTCGTGTACCCGGGACAAGGCATCCGATTTCTGGTTCTTGGTCCCGGGCCGGTAGGTGATGCGGAAGTCAAAACGGCCGAAGAACAGTGACCAGCGGGCTTGCCTGGGATTCAGCCGCTTGGCGGTCCTGATATACTCCAGGTTCCGGTGGTCAGTGAAAACCGTGAATGGCACGAACGTCCCCTCCAACAGGTGTCTCCACTCTTCAAGAGCCTCTTTCACCGCAAGGAGTTCTCGGTTGCCGACGTCATAGTTCCGTTCAGCCGGGGTCAACCTGCGGGAAAAATAGGCACACGGATGAAGGACCTTATCGGTCTTCCCACTCTGGGACAGCACAGCTCCTATCCCTGAGTCCGAGGCGTCCACTTCAACCACTAACTGGCGACTAGGATCGGGCTACACCAGAACGGGTGCAGACGAGAAGCGCCGTTTCAACTCCTTGAACGCGGCCTCGCAACGATCCGACCAGGTGAAGGGGACTTTTGGTGAGGTCAGGGCTGTCAGGGGGCTAACAACCTGACTGTAGCCTTTAATGAACCTCCTGTAGAAATTCGCAAAGCCGAGGAACTGTTGCAGCTTCCTACGGCTTGTGGGTTGGGGCCAGTCTCTCACCGCAGCAACCTTGGCCGGATCAGGTGCGACGGAGTTGGGGGAGATGATGAACCCCAGGAAGGACAAAGAGGTGCGGTGAAACACACTTCTCGCCCTTAACAAAACAGCCGGTTCTCCAATAACCGCTGCAGGACCTGACGTACATGCCGGACATGAGTCTCAGGATCCGGAGAAAAGATGAGTATATCGTCTAGATATACGAAGACGAACCGGTGCAGGAAGTCCCGCAATACGTCGTTAACCAAGGCTTGGAACGTCGCGGGGGCGTTTGTGAGGCCGAACGGCATGACCAGGTACTCAAAGTGACCTAAGGGGGTGTTGAATGCCGTCTTCCACTCGTCTCCCTTCCGGATCCGAACCAGATGATACGCGTTTCTAAGATCAAGCTTGGTAAAAATCTTGGCTCCATGCAGGGGCGTGAACACCGAATCCAACAGGGGTAACGGGTATCGGTTGCGAACTGTGATTTCGTTCAGCCCCCTATAATCGATGCATGGACGAAGTCCGCCATCTTTTTTACCCACGAAAAAGACACCTGCGCCCATCGGGGAGGTGGAATTTCGGATCAACCCGGCAGCTAACGAGTCCCGGATGTAGGTCTCCATTGATTCGCGCTCAGGCCGTGAGAGGTTGTACAGTCTACTGGACGGGAACCCACTGCCTGGAACCAAATCGATGGCACAATCGTACGGACGGTGGGGGGGGAGTGTGAGCGCCAGATCCTTGCTGAACACGTTGACAAGGTCGTGGTACTCCACCGGCACCGTCCCCAGATTGGGCGGGACTCTGACCTCCTCCTTAGCTTGGGAGCCGGGAGGAACCGAGGAACCTAGACACACCCGATGGCAGGTCTCGCTCCACTGAACCACTACCCCGGACGGCCAATCAATCCGGGGATTGTGCTTCAACATCCAGGGAAAGCCTAAAACCACACGGGAAGTGGCCTGAGTCACAAAAAACTCGATCACCTCCCGGTGGTTTCCTGACACCACCAGCGTTACAGGTGGTGTCTTATGTGTGATCGGAGGGAGCAGGGAGCCATCTAGCGCTCGAACCTGCACAGGCGAGGTAAGCGCCACCAGAGGGAGCCCTATCTCCCTGGCCCATCTGCAGTCCAACAGATTCCCCTCAGAGCCTGTGTCCACCAGTGCTGGGGCCTTCAGGGTTAAATCCTCATACAGGATCGTGACTGGGAGTCGTGTAGCAATGTGGGTGTGTCCCACGTGAATGTCTCGGCCCACCCCTAGCCCAGTCTCTAGGGGCGGGCGTTGGTGTTGTAACCGCTCGGGGCAGTCTCTCACATGGTGCTCTAGTGCACCACAAACAAGCTCCATGGGCCCGTCTCCTCTGTGCAGCTGGTGCCCTAAATGTTGCCCTACTCGTGTCCATAGCTTCGTCAGTAGGGGGAGCTGTGACCCCACGGAGCGCAGGGGCCGTGGAGCGTGGGGAAGGCGGAGCGCGGTCGGAACCGGAAGGGAGAGGGACGGCGCGTGCCCGGCCACGCCCTTCGTCTCGTTCCCGCCGACGTTCTTCTAACCGGTTGTCCAACCGTATGACAAGATCGATAAGCCCGTCTAAATCCCGCGGTTCGTCCTTAGCCACCAGGTGCTCCTTGAGAACCAAAGACAGTCCGTTTACAAAGGCGGCGCGGAGGGCAGCGTTATTCCAGCCGGATCTCGCAGCCGCGATGCGGAAGTCGACTGCATAAACAGCTGCGCTCCGGCGCCCCTGTCTCATTGACAGTAGCACGGTTGAAGCGGTCTCGCCCCTATTAGGGTGATCGAACACGGTTCTGAGCCCCCTCACAAACCCATCGTATGTCAGAAGGAGCCGTGAATTCTGCTCCCAGAGCGCTGTAGCCCAAGCGCGTGCCTCACTGCGAAGCAGGTTTATGACATAAGCTACTTTACTAGCATCGGTCGCGTACATAACGGGACGCTGTGCGAAGACGAGCGAACACTGCATCAGAAAATCCGCGCACGTCTCCACACAGCCTCCGTACGGCTCAGGAGGGCTTATGTATGCTTCCGGGGAAGGAGGGAGAGGTCGTTGAACAACCAGTGGAACGTCAACGTTACGCACAGAATCTACGGGAGGGAGAGCCGCAGCGGCGCCCGGAGGGCGCGCTTCCACCTGCGCGGTGAGAGCCTCCACCCTGCGGTTTAGGAGGACGTTCTGCTCGGTCATGAAATCCAACCGAGTCGTGAAAGCGGTGAGGATCCGCTGCAACTCACCGATTACCCCTCCCGCGGACGCCTGCGCGTCCTGTTCTTCCATTGGCCGTTCAACAGCCGGTTGACGCCCCTCGGGATCCATGGCGTGGCCGAGATATCCTGTTGGGAAAGTGTCAGTACACGGACCCACAACAGGGGGCGCAAATGAACGGACAATGGAGAAAGTCAAATAACAAGGCTTTACTGTTGTGAACGTGCACAACGAATACAACCAATCACGAAATGGACAACAGTCAATTCACAAAAGTGTCGTGTGGGCAGGCTCGAAGATAGGAGACGCCTCTCCAAGGTAAGACCCGAACCACACGGCTTCCTCCGCCACAGGACCCCGGAAATACTGGAGCCGCCAAGTCCCGAACTCCCAGGTGGCCACTGCCTCCGCGTGTCGGACCTGGTACTGCTGGCGAGGAACAAAGAACAGTTAGATGGGGGCGCGTTTGCACCCAAGACTCTGAACAGCAGGGAAGTTACCTCCACCTCTCGTTGGAACAGTAATCCACAAGCTATACACTAATCCAAAAGGATACACTCCGTCAGCTTTGATACGTTACCTCGTAGGTAGAAACGATATCTCGGCAATGAGGTGGAGGTGCCGTCCTGCTGATATACCCCACAGATGATTGCCGTCAGCTGTCTCAGGTGATGGGTGACAGCTGTCACCGTAGCTGCTCACGTGAGGCGGCGGCGCCCTCTGGTGCCTGGAGCCCGCACTCCAGGCAGGGCGCCCTCTGGTGGTGGTGGGCCAGCAGTACCTCCTCTTCAGCGGCCCACACAACAGACTAGAATACAATGAAATTTAAGCAATGCCGCCTTGCCGCACTGTGTGCGCTCAGACGTGGCTGGCTGGTCCATCTGTACATACATATCATCATTTCATGCAAGTGTGCCCCCCCCCAACCCCACACAAATCATGTGTTGTGGGGAGAACATGCTAAACACATATGTGCCAAATGTGTTGTGGGGGGGAGCGGGAGTGTGCGAAAGACACACATGCCACATGTGTTGCGTGGGAAGGCGCAACACGCATGATACACACGCGCACGCCACGTGTTGAGGGGGGAGCCGACACTCTGGCACACCACATTTGTGTTGCTTGGCAACGCCGCAGTTGTGGGGGCACTTAGACAAATTTCACAGCCAGCTCGAAAGTGGTCGCATGCTCACTATTTTCATGCTGACTGCACGAATGGCACCACATTTCCTAAGTGCTCCGCGAGTGGTATTGGATGTTCGTGTGTGGTACCTGGAATTTGGCCGACACCTGCCAAGAGAGGTATCGAATGGATACCGCACTCACAGGGCACGCTCTGTCTTTCGGCCGCTGGTGTGCGCGAAAGGTTGTGGTGACAGGTGTATGAGACGTTAGAGGCGACTCAGATTTTTCGTGAATGGCATGCAGTTCCTCCGTCGTGCTCTAGTCAGCTTCAGTCGTGCTATGAGTGAAGGGGCCCTGACTCTGCAACATTTACCACAAACCTTTGAAAACCAATTTTAAATTGAAAACCAGTTTCATTTGGTATAGATGTGTTGACCATCACTTGGGTAATATCTGGTTTAAACCAATTTAATAAGGTTTCAGTATACTTTAACCCGTTCTGTCATTGATGCAGAGCAGACTGAAACATTGATACAACCATATTATTTTAATTTTAACCGGATTCAAATGTTTTAGCTTTTATTGTATAATTAGTCATTGAAAATCAGTGGAGATAACAAGGTAATATTTTGTTTAAAGCTATTTAAAAGTTGGTTGAAGCTTTTTAGAAGTAGTTCAGACTTGTAAGAGTTTAAAATCAAATTATTTTAGGGGGTAATCTGGTGGTCCAAGACCTGTTTTGTGGAACAACTGACCAGCTCTTCACTCTCACAAGGATCCTGGAGGGAGCCTGGGAGTAAGCCCATCCAGTCTACATGTGTTTTGTGGACTTGGAGAAGGCGTATGATCGGGTACCAGGAGATGCTGTGGGAGTATGAAGTGAGGGGGTCCCTTCTCAGGGTCAACCAATCAATGTACTCACAAAGCGAGAGCTGCATTCATGTGCTCATGTGTCGTGCCTTTGTGCAATTTATACTATGATTTTGTGCTGTATAAATAAATTAATTAGTGACGTGGATAGTACTGCTGTTTTTAATCAGTTCTTTAAAACAGTTTCCAGCTGTTCAAAGTAAATTAAAATCTGGTTAGAAGCAGCCTGTCTGTTCTTCAATGTTATTCTAAATAAATAAATAAAATCTTAGAAAAACCTTCTGGCCTTAAGAGCTGTGACACAGTTTGACTTTTTTCTGGATAAACAAACACTTTGTGGTTATTATTTTTCTATGAGGCCGTTTTTATCTCAACACTTTTGTTTTATACGTTTGGTTTCATGATGATTTGTGCTTTATTGACTTCCACTCTGCCTAATGTGTCACATTTATGTTGCTACAAACCGCAGCTTGTGCTTTATTTATTTACGATGTTTGCAGTATTGTGGAAAAAACATGAATAGTAATACTACTAATAATATGAATGCTAATTGTCCATTAACACAAACTGTAAACTGAGAGAAAACTTCTGTTTGTTTGTTTGTTTTTTTAATCTCACAAATCTCTCACCGTTGGCTGTGGTTTATTTATCTATTTCTCTCACAGCATGAAATATGACAGCAGGGAGCATGAATTACTCCTGTTTGTTTGTTTGTTTGTTTATGAGCAGATGATGTAACTGACCTTCTGATCCTGAGCTGTAACTGTTTCTCGTTGCAGTCATTCGACCACTTAGCATGTCTTTCAGTTTTGATGCGTCAGGTAAAGTTCTCTCGCTGCTTACCTGGCTTCTTAACGCTTCGTTGTGGCTGCTCATCTGCTCTGTCAGCGTGCACACTCACACATGCACATGCACACATCATTTCATGCTTGAGTGGTTTTCTGATGTTGGTGTGATCCATCAGTAGGAGGTCACTGATGCAGAGCTACAAAGTTTCACTTTGAGTTAATTTGGTGATTATTTTTCAGGTTATATTTAATCATTACTGCTTTAAAAAAGAAAAGAAAACGGTGATGAATTTAAAAAAATAATTAATTCATGTTCTCTGACATTTTCCAGCTAAAATTTAAAACCTTTAGATACAAAATCATATGGATTTCTTTATGACTGACAGCAGAATATATAGACCTGTGTGCACTTATCAAACCTGTTTCATGTTTTAATACAAGCGCAGCGCTGTTACACTGATTTATTCATCATAATGTAAATCTAAGCATATCACTATATTTTCATGTTATATTTTATGATTTATTCAAAGATATGCATCTGTTAAGGTGGAAATTAAGGCTCAGATTTGCACCTAAAATGCAACTACTGTATATATAATAAGGACTTGTGATCTTGAGTTTGACCTTTCACCATCACGAAAGGTCAAAGGTCATGTGATCAATAGAAAGGTGACAAACAGAACGCTTTCATATTATTGTTTAATAGTGTCCATACGTGTATTTTTAACTTGTTCTGCAGAGTAGATGTTCTAAATAGCTCCTGTATCGAGGTCTGGTCTGGTCTGGTCTGGGACGATGCACTGGTGCTGTGCATCGCTGCATCTGCCACACTATGGAACCAGCTGGAGGTCTGGATAACTACCACTCATTCAGACAACCGGTCCATCCCCCACCCCTCAAACATAACGGTCAGTCTGCTGCAGTCTTGTCTTGGTCTTGTCATTTATCAGGTGCAAATAGAGCAGTGTGCACGAGCTGCCAGTCACGTACGCTGCAGAACGGTACACTGTGAAATATGGCCTATCAGCAGAAATCTAGCGTTTGAACCTGTGCAAGAAGCAGGTTTGATTGCAATCAGAAGATCCTGCTGAGGCGGGCTAATCACAATAATGCTGCCTTCCACTTTTCCTCCTACTGAGTCAGTGTCGTTCATCATCACATCACAAGCTTCACCACCTCACGCTCACTCAGTCATCCTCTCTGATAATGTATCGGTGCACATGGAGGGAACGGTTTGCTCCTCAGTTCAGGATTTTATAGGGAGATGTTTCAGAATCTACGGCCAAGCCTAATTTTAAAATGTAATTTAAGGCAAAGGATCCACATTAACATCATGTTGGGATTCAACAGTCACAAAGGATGAATTTAGGAGAAAATAGACCCCTGATAACCTCCAGATCACAACACAATGTGGCAACAAGACATGACAAATTCAGTAAGATATATCTTCTGTTTTATATATATATATATATATATATATATATATATATATATATATATATGCTGTAATAGCTCTATTGTTATACATAAGATATGGTTATATGTTTAAAGCTACAGTACATATGATTTAGTGTCATGTAGTGGTGAGGTTACAGATTGCATTATGCTGTCACCAGTCATGATTTTGTTTCCTTTCATGTTTTTGCTTCTTTGATGACAGAGATTCACGCTGCCTTACCTTTCTCTTGTGATACGTTTGCCTGAACTAGCAACCAGTATACAGTGTATCGAGGATAGAGAGAAAACTGACACACCTTTCGTCAAAAAAGTGACAGCTGCCAATCAAAATCGGCCACGTCACTAAGCCCCGCCCCTCTATGACGTCATAGCCAATCAGAATCGATGACGTCACTATGTCCCACCCCTAAGCCCCTCCCCTAGTCCCGCCTCCAAGCCCCGCCCCTTATGACGTCACAGCCAATCATAATCGATGACGTCATTATGCCCCGCCCCTAAGCCCCGCCCCTGATCCCGCCTCCGAGCCCCCGCCCCTTATGACGTCACATCCAATCAGAGTCGATGACGTCAGTATGTCCCGCCCCTAAGCCCCGCCCCCAGCTCCTCCCCTAGTTCCACCCCTGGCTCCTCCCCTAGCCCCACCCCCAAGCTCCTCCCCTAACCCCGGCCAAGCACCGCCTCCAAGCCATACCTCCCCTCCCACCCAGGGTCTAATATTTTAATGTCATTTTATTTCATGAATTAAAGAACGATTAAAAATACCTAGATCTTTTTAATGTATTAAAGAATTAACTAATTCTGAAATAATTAAACATAAATCACTGTCTATTATTTAATGACCCTTTAATATCTTTAATTCTTAAATTATTACGTTTCCTTTTCTGTTTTTAATTCGTAAATTAAAGAAGGGGAACAAATACCCGTCTCTCTCGGCTGTAAGTCTTTGCAGCAAGACGGTCAAATACCCACGCATAGAGCCGCTCGCGGAAACATGACCCCACGGCTGTAAAACCTGTTGCAGACGCTGTGTCTGTGTGAGTGCGTGTGTGTGTGCGTGTGTGTGTGTGTGTGTGTGTGTGTGTGTGTGTGTGTGTGGCGGGACACCCGCTGAGCGGAGATGCTGCCCCGAGGTGATGAACCCGAAGAACAATAAACAATGCTCCTTATCACTCACGCCAGATGATGTTTTCTTTTAAGATATTAGCCGATCGATCATGGGGCGCGGGACACCCGCTGAGCGGAGATGCTGCCCCGAGCCCGAACAATAAACAATGCTCCTTATCACTTACGTCCCTGGGAACGATGTCAGCGAGCATTTCCACTACGACCGGTGAAGAGTGAAGATGCCTGGACCCCCAGCTATGGGTATAAAATAGAATAAATTTGCGGAAAAAATCCTGGAAAACCATGTTGTTTAATTAAGTTTTCTTGTCTTCGAGCAGAGTGCGAAAACCGCATCAGCTTTCAGGGTAAGTGATTTAAGTAATCTGTTTTGATAGAAATGAGTGTTTTTAAATGATGCATGCCGTCTGAAACTGTTTTTTTTTTTTTTTTTAGACAAAACCACGCAGACGGTCCAGAGCGCGTTCGGACCCGTCCTCGGTAATATATTTGAAATAGTACAGAATATCCGCTTGCGAGGGTGATGCTTTGTATTCATTTATTTATGTTAATTCTAGAAATCAAGTCAGAGCCCCCTGAAGAAGTTCGAAGGCTGGAAGCCCCGACTTCACCACGCAGATGTAAGTACAGCGATCGAGATTAAATCACGATTAAAACTCTGGAATAACCCGATTTTTTCTGTCACAGCCCATGGAGAAGCGGGTCAGTGGGAGAGACCCGTAAAACGATCCGCGGATGTACACGGTAAGGAGTCGGAGTTTATGTATTTATTTATTTTAAATATTTAATAACTAACGATTTTCTCTTTTTTCAGCACGCGGTGGAGGGAGACCGTCTATTTTCCACAGAGACGCAAGGCTCGAAGATATTCTGAGCTGGGATTAACCTCATCACGCAACTTTCTTGAAAATGTGTAGTCTGTTTTTATTTTTTTTTTTTTTCTCTTATTCCGATGGAACGGGAGAATTCATTTTGAAGAGGTATATTAACTGAATTTCTTGAGGTAGATTCTTCCTGCTACAGATTTTAAAAGATGGAAGGAGAGAATTCACATCGGGAAAATAACTTCGGACGTGTATTGGATTTAAACGCTTCAATAATCGACTCAGCGGGGAGCGCTCCTGGAGCAGATGGTCCATTACCCGAGGCGTTAAATTCACCGCCTCAAAATAACATCGAGTCCGGAGAGAGACTTTTAAGCCGTGTTCGTTTAACACCGTTAAATGAGGCTCTTAACAATTTAGCGGCCTGAACGAGAATCGGAAGAAATTAACCCCTACATCATTTCTGCGATTAACGCTATAAATTCGACGGTCCAGTCTGATACTGAAGAGCCCCCTGACCCCCCGCACACCTCACCTCCAGATGAGTCCGGTCCCGCGGCGTTGAACCAGGTACGTCTGACTCCGTTAAATAACGCCGTAAACCTCCTCGCGTGTGAAGTTAATCCTCACGTCCAATCCGCGGTGGATGAATTAAATCAAACGCCTAACGACGCTCGCGCTTTTTCACCTTTAAGAAGTCCCTCCCCGCGCAATGCGCGCGGAGAAGAGATTTTAAACAGAGCTCGTTTAACCCCGATAAACGCGGCGATCTCTGTTTTGATGGAAGACGGGGATGATGCACGACCGGGGTCCAGCCGACACTCTCCCATGACGGGTGGTGGGGCTGCTAACGTCATCAGGAGACCTGCTTTTAACAATATCGAAATCAGGCTGCCTCTCAATTTCCAGCGCGCCGACGAAATTCCCGACTACGCGGAATTTTACCGTAACGTCGTTGGGGCTCTTCATAACTCGGTCGAAAAGGCTTTAACACACGCCAGGGCCGGGGACTTTATCCAAATGGAGATTCGTGGGGACTCAGTCTACAACGAGGCCGCTTTGATCAGCTCATATAACGACGCTGGCGATGTGACGGGCTTCCAAAATCTGTTAGAACGATTGATACAATCAAATTCCAACGTTTTAGCCGACGAGTCTCTGGAATTAGTGGTTCAAGTCATCCGCAACCAGAAGTCATCCGCAACCAGAACGGCGCGGGGAAGCGCAGAATAGATGACCTCCTCCATCACGAGGTTCTGAGGAAAAAATCCAAATGCCTTAATATCGTGTATAATCCTGACAACAGTTTATGTTTCGCGATAAACCTCGTTCAGTTATTGAATCCTCATCTGAGTACGCACGAGGCGGAGCAGCGCGGACTGGCGTTACAAAATAGCGTTGGATTAACGGAAGCTACGCCGGTATCTTTAGAGCAGGTGGGAAAATTTGAAAACGCTCTGGGTTGTAAAATTGTGGTGTTTTTCAGAGCCGAAGGGGAGAGAAAGCTGACAAAATTCCAGACAGGAATACCGGCGCAGCAGAAAACTCTTTTCGTTTTTCTGTTTAATAATCATTTTTACGGAATCATCGATTTAAAGAGATTTTTGGGAGTGAAATATGTATGTAAGTTTTGCTTTGAGGGGTACAATAACCACGCCTCCCATAATTGTCCGTCATATTGTAAAATTTGTGAATCCACGCAGTGTTATGAGAAAAATAACCCTGTATTCTGCAGCGAATGTAACAAGGAGTGTCGCTCTCCCACCTGTTACAGCCTGCATAAACAGCCGAAGTATCGTCCTTCCGCCGGTAAGTTCGTTAATGTGTGTGATAACAGAAAAAAATGCTCTCGATGTAAACGTGAGTATTACATAGCGTTTTCTAAAAACAGCGCTCCGCACGTGTGTAAGCAGAAGAGGTGTCATATATGCGGCGAGGCTCTCCAGGAGCCGAGCGAGGGTCACCTCTGCTATATGACCCCGCTCAAAGCTGAAGAGACGCATTCAGAGAAATATGTTTTTTATGATTTTGAAACGTATGTCGATAATAACGGGGAACACGTACCGTTTTACGTCAGCGCTGTAACAAAGACGGGTGATTTTTGGAGCGCATGGGGGACAGACTGCGTAGCCCGCTTCTTTAAACATTTTAGAACGAGAAAATTCAAAGAATACGTGTTCATCGCTCACAACTCAAAAGGTTTTGACGGCTATTTGCTTCTAAAGTATTTAGTCCAGCAGGGCGTAACCCCCGCTGTGATTATGACCGGGAGTAAACTATTACTCATGACAGACGCCGCCTTTAAACAGAAATATATAGATTCGTTATCTTTCCTTACAATGCGCTTTTCTCAGATGCCTAAAGCCCTGGGGATCCGGCTGAAAGACGAAATCATCCGCAAAGGTTACTTTCCGCACCTGTTCAGTTCAGAAAAAAATCTGAACTATGTCGGTCCGTACCCTGACTCAGCGGCTTACGGGGTCGCAAATATGTCAGAGGGAGAAAGAGAGGAATTTAACGCGTGGTACGTGCGGAAAAAAAACGCAATTTTCGATTTTAAAGCCGAGGCCGTTATGTATTGTGATAACGACACAAAAATCTTGGCTGCAGCCTGCTCCAAATTTATGTCTGAATTCATCGCTGAAACACTCGTGGATCCTTTTACCTGCGTTACAATCGCCTCGGCGTGTATGAAAGTCTTCCAAACTAACTTTCTTGCTCCAAAAACGCTGGCGATCCCCTCCGCCGACAATTATAGAACGAGGCATAAAAATATTCGGACGTGGCCGTGCAATGGTTAGAATGGGTTGCTGAGACGCAAAACATTATCATCGATCATGCTCTAAACAGGGGCGAGAAAAAAATAGGAGGTTATTATGTTGATGGGTATGCTCAGATTGACGGCCGGATAAAAGTGTGGGAGTTTCTCGGATGTTTTTACCACGGGTGTGCAAGGTGTTTTACACAGCATGAAATAAACCCTCTCACAAACACCTCATTTGGAGAGCTCCACGCAGCGTGTCAGAAAAAAATAGCCTTTCTGCGGGCTATGCCGGGCGTCACCCTCAACGTAATTTGGGAGCATCAATGGCTTGAAATGAGGCTGAGGGATGAGAGCGTTCGGTGTTTCCTCGCCCGCAGGGGGTTACCGCCGCCCCTCGAACCTCGCGACGCTTTATACGGCGGTCGGACTTGCGCGGCCCGTCTGAGGTACACGGCTGAGCAAGATGAGACGGTCTATTACGTCGACGTGACCTCGCTGTATCCTTACGTTAACGTAAATTTCACATATCCCACGGGGCATCCGGAAATTATAGAGAGAAATTTCAGAGACCCCAGGACTTATTTCGGGCTCATCAAAGCCATCGTGTACCCGCCCCAGGGGCTAAAATTCCCCGTCCTCCCACACAGAACTCCTCACGGTAAACTGGTGTTTACTCTGTGTCGCACCTGCGCTGATGAAAATAATCAAGCTGCAGCGTGCACACACAGTCAGCAGCAGAGAGCTCTGTCTGGGACTTGGACGACCCCGGAATTCCACAAAGCTCTGGATACAGGCTATGCTGTAGCTAAGATTTTTGAAGTCTGGCATTTTGAGGAAAAAAGTGATAAATCTTTGAGGGGTACATAAACACCTTCTTAAAACACAAGCAGGAAGCCTCTGGTTTCCCTCCCGAATTTGATAAGACTCCGAGAGCAGAGAAAAATACATCACGGACTACTGGCTGAATCAGAAGATTCGTTTAGACCCAGAAAAAATCAGTCACAATCCGGCAAAACGTCAGATGGCTAAGATCTGCCTCAACTCCTTCTGGGGGAAATTCGCCCAGAGGGCAAATCTGACGCAGACCGCGCTCGTTAAAAATGCTGACGATCTGTTCAGGTATCTGTTTTCTGAAGAGTACGAGGTCACATATCTAACATTCCTCAGCAGTCAGGCGGCTATGGTTCAATGGAGGTACGGCCCGCGGCACGTCAGCCGACCGGGTAAAACCGTCAATATTTTCATCGCGGCGTTTACAACGGCGTACGCGCGTTTGACCTTGTACGGTTTTATGGAGGCTGTGGCAAATCCTGACAGGATTCTGTATTATGATACCGATAGCCTGATTTACGTTTGTAGGCGGGGTGAAACCCCGCTGCCTACCGGTAATTATCTGGGGCAGCTCACCGACGAGTTGAACGGCGACGTCATCACAGAGTTTGCAGCGGCGGGACCTAAAAGTTACGCATATAAAACCGCACGAGGTAAAACGGTCATGCGTGTGAAGGGGATCACTCAAACCCACGAAAGCTGTCAGAAAATAAACTTTGACAGAGTCAAAGATCTGGTCGAGGGTTATATAAAAGATCCCGCCCTCGCTGCATCTATCATAACGCCGCAGCAGGGAATTAAACGTCATAAAAGCAGTTTCAGTTTGACAAACGTGTCATTTCAAAAATCCTTCAGGGTGGTGTATGACAAGCGGCGTCTTTTAAAGGACGGGGAAACCGAACCGTTCGGATTTTGAAACATGTCTCACTCTGGAAATACGGTGGAGATTGACCCCAGACTTCAGCTCCCATTCTCCTGTCTCATCGTTGGACCGAGTGGTTCGGGAAAGACTGTGTTTGTGAAAACATTGCTGGAAAATTGTAGCCACGCTATGAGACATGTGCCTGACAACATTGTATGGCTGTATACGTCTGAACAACCTCTGTATTCTGAACTGAAGAATAAAAATATTAAATTTGTAAGAGGACTCCCTGACTCATTTCTGGACGACAGCCTTTTCCCTGAAGGTCAGAGCCATCTGGTTATTTTGGACGATCTCATCTTTCAAGCAACGGATCATCCTGAAGTTGTAAGAATTTTCACCCAGTACAGACATCACCGGAATATGAGCGTCATCATGATCACACAGAACGTGTTTCATAAAGGGAAATACAGTCGAACCATCAGTTTGAATTGTAATTATATGGTGCTGTTTAAAAATCCCAGAGACAAGTTACAGATGAACATTCTGGCTCAGCAAATGTTTCCCGGCAGAAAACAATTTTTTTTGGAGGCACTTGATGATGCTACGAGCGTACCTTACGGGTATTTATTACTGGATTGCACGCAGGAGTGTCCAGATCAGTTCAGACTGAGATCGGGATTACTCCCGCACGAGTGGCCCACAGTTTATTTACAGAAAGATAAACGGATATGAGCTCTCTTTTAAAAAGGAACGCCCCCGCTCTTAAAGCGCTAATCAGAGCCGGGGCGAGGGAGCGTCACCACAGCCTGAAGACCTGCAGGGCGGAGCTTCTGAAAACTTTATCCGAGATCGCTTTGAATATATTAAAGGGGAATATCGCCTTGAGCGACTCTCAATTCCGGGCCTTGAAAAAACGAAAAGAGTTTTACGTCTTCTGGCCGACAGAAAAACCAGTTATAAAAAGAAGCGGGGAGCGCTGATTCAGACGGGCGGCTTTCTCCTGCCTCTGCTCGCCGCGGCCCTGCCCGTTATAACGAGTCTAATAGTACCCAGAGGATAATGGCGTTCAAAGCGGCGCAAAAGATGTTTTTACTCACTCCACAGCAGATGCTTCAACTCAGTCATTCCGTTCCGCCGAGCGGAAATAACATCAGACAAACGGCGGAAAATGATTTAGACTCGCGAATGCGAGGTATACTGGAAGAACGTACTCACTCTCCTTATGAAAAAATTAAAAAGTATGAGGCTCTGCTGCAGCGCTATTTAACCCTGATCAAGCAGGGGGAACTCGAATCACTCGTATCACCCTTCGATAATTTCCTCATAATATATTCAGCGTTTCTACGCTCTCTGGAGGGGATATTCTTCAGGACCTCTGTGACAGTCTCATCCTCCTCCTCCTCCTCCTCCACCCCCTCCTCCTCAGGTTGCTTAGCGACGCGAGTCTCTTGCGGGGGTGAAACGCGTGATTCGAGTTCCCCCTGCTTGATCAGGGTTAAATAGCGCTGCAGCAGAGCCTCATACTTTTTAATTTTTTCATAAGGAGAGTGAGTACGTTCTTCCAGTATACCTCGCATTCGCGAGTCTAAATCATTTTCCGCCGTTTGTCTGATGTTATTTCCGCTCGGCGGAACGGAATGACTGAGTTGAAGCATCTGCTGTGGAGTGAGTAAAAACATCTTTTGCGCCGCTTTGAACGCCATTATCCTCTGGGTACTATTAGACTCGTTATAACGGGCAGGGCCGCGGCGAGCAGAGGCAGGAGAAAGCCGCCCGTCTGAATCAGCGCTCCCCGCTTCTTTTTATAACTGGTTTTTCTGTCGGCCAGAAGACGTAAAACTCTTTTTCGTTTTTTCAAGGCCCGGAATTGAGAGTCGCTCAAGGCGATATTCCCCTTTAATATATTCAAAGCGATCTCGGATAAAGTTTTCAGAAGCTCCGCCCTGCAGGTCTTCAGGCTGTGGTGACGCTCCCTCGCCCCGGCTCTGATTAGCGCTTTAAGAGCGGGGGCGTTCCTTTTTAAAAGAGAGTTCATATCCGTTTATCTTTCTGTAAATAAACTGTGGGCCACTCGTGCGGGAGTAATCCCGATCTCAGTCTGAACTGATCTGGACACTCCTGCGTGCAATCCAGTAATAAATACCCGTAAGGTACGCTCGTAGCATCATCAAGTGCCTCCAAAAAAAATTGTTTTCTGCCGGGAAACATTTGCTGAGCCAGAATGTTCATCTGTAACTTGTCTCTGGGATTTTTAAACAGCACCATATAATTACAATTCAAACTGATGGTTCGACTGTATTTCCCTTTATGAAACACGTTCTGTGTGATCATGATGACGCTCATATTCCGGTGATGTCTGTACTGGGTGAAAATTCTTACAACTTCAGGATGATCCGTTGCTTGAAAGATGAGATTGTCCAAAATAACCAGATGGCTCTGACCTTCAGGGAAAAGGCTGTCGTCCAGAAATGAGTCAGGGAGTCCTCTTACAAATTTAATATTTTTATTCTTCAGTTCAGAATACAGAGGTTGTTCAGACGTATACAGCCATACAATGTTGTCAGGCACATGTCTCATAGCGTGGCTACAATTTTCCAGCAATGTTTTCACAAACACAGTCTTTCCCGAACCACTCGGTCCAACGATGAGACAGGAGAATGGGAGCTGAAGTCTGGGGTCAATCTCCACCGTATTTCCAGAGTGAGACATGTTTCAAAATCCGAACGGTTCGGTTTCCCCGTCCTTTAAAAGACGCCGCTTGTCATACACCACCCTGAAGGATTTTTGAAATGACACGTTTGTCAAACTGAAACTGCTTTTATGACGTTTAATTCCCTGCTGCGGCGTTATGATAGATGCAGCGAGGGCGGGATCTTTTATATAACCCTCGACCAGATCTTTGACGCTGTCAAAGTTTATTTTCTGACAGCTTTCGTGGGTTTGAGTGATCCCCTTCACACGCATGACCGTTTTACCTCGTGCGGTTTTATATGCGTAACTTTTAGGTCCCGCCGCTGCAAACTCTGTGATGACGTCGCCGTTCAACTCGTCGGTGAGCTGCCCCAGATAATTACCGGTAGGCAGCGGGGTTTCACCCCGCCTACAAACGTAAATCAGGCTATCGGTATCATAATACAGAATCCTGTCAGGATTTGCCACAGCCTCCATAAAACCGTACAAGGTCAAACGCGCGTACGCCGTTGTAAACGCCGCGATGAAAATATTGACGGTTTTACCCGGTCGGCTGACGTGCCGCGGGCCGTACCTCCATTGAACCATAGCCGCCTGACTGCTGAGGAATGTTAGATATGTGACCTCGTACTCTTCAGAAAACAGATACCTGAACAGATCGTCAGCATTTTTAACGAGCGCGGTCCTGCGTCAGATTTGCCCTCTGGGCGAATTTCCCCCAGAAGGAGTTGAGGCAGATCTTAGCCATCTGACGTTTTGCCGGATTGTGACTGATTTTTTCTGGGTCTAAACGAATCTTCTGATTCAGCCAGTAGTCCGTGATGTATTTTTCTCTGCTCTCGGAGTCTTTATCAAATTCGGGAGGGAAACCAGAGGCTTCCTGCTTGTGTTTTAAGAAGGTGTTTATGTACCCCTCAAAGATTTTATCACTTTTTTCCTCAAAATGCCAGACTTCAAAAATCTTAGCTACAGCATAGCCTGTATCCAGAGCTTTGTGGAATTCCGGGGTCGTCCAAGTCCCAGACAGAGCTCTCTGCTGCTGACTGTGTGTGCACGCTGCAGCTTGATTATTTTCATCAGCGCAGGTGCGACACAGAGTAAACACCAGTTTACCGTGAGGAGTTCTGTGTGGGAGGACGGGGAATTTTAGCCCCTGGGGCGGGTACACGATGGCTTTGATGAGCCCGAAATAAGTCCTGGGGTCTCTGAAATTTCTCTCTATAATTTCCGGATGCCCCGTGGGATATGTGAAATTTACGTTAACGTAAGGATACAGCGAGGTCACGTCGACGTAATAGACCGTCTCATCTTGCTCAGCCGTGTACCTCAGACGGGCCGCGCAAGTCCGACCGCCGTATAAAGCGTCGCGAGGTTCGAGGGGCGGCGGTAACCCCCTGCGGGCGAGGAAACACCGAACGCTCTCATCCCTCAGCCTCATTTCAAGCCATTGATGCTCCCAAATTACGTTGAGGGTGACGCCCGGCATAGCCCGCAGAAAGGCTATTTTTTTCTGACACGCTGCGTGGAGCTCTCCAAATGAGGTGTTTGTGAGAGGGTTTATTTCATGCTGTGTAAAACACCTTGCACACCCGTGGTAAAACATCCGAGAAACTCCCACACTTTTATCCGGCCGTCAATCTGAGCATACCCATCAACATAATAACCTCCTATTTTTTTCTCGCCCCTGTTTAGAGCATGATCGATGATAATGTTTTGCGTCTCAGCAACCCATTCTAACCATTGCACGGCCACGTCCGAATATTTTTTATGCCTCGTTCTATAATTGTCGGCGGAGGGGATCGCCAGCGTTTTTGGAGCAAGAAAGTTAGTTTGGAAGACTTTCATACACGCCGAGGCGATTGTAACGCAGGTAAAAGGATCCACGAGTGTTTCAGCGATGAATTCAGACATAAATTTGGAGCAGGCTGCAGCCAAGATTTTTGTGTCGTTATCACAATACATAACGGCCTCGGCTTTAAAATCGAAAATTGCGTTTTTTTTCCGCACGTACCACGCGTTAAATTCCTCTCTTTCTCCCTCTGACATATTTGCGACCCCGTAAGCCGCTGAGTCAGGGTACGGACCGACATAGTTCAGATTTTTTCTGAACTGAACAGGTGCGGAAAGTAACCTTTGCGGATGATTTCGTCTTTCAGCCGGATCCCCAGGGCTTTAGGCATCTGAGAAAAGCGCATTGTAAGGAAAGATAACGAATCTATATATTTCTGTTTAAAGGCGGCGTCTGTCATGAGTAATAGTTTACTCCCGGTCATAATCACAGCGGGGGTTACGCCCTGCTGGACTAAATACTTTAGAAGCAAATAGCCGTCAAAACCTTTTGAGTTGTGAGCGATGAACACGTATTCTTTGAATTTTCTCGTTCTAAAATGTTTAAAGAAGCGGGCTACGCAGTCTGTCCCCCATGCGCTCCAAAAATCACCCGTCTTTGTTACAGCGCTGACGTAAAACGGTACGTGTTCCCCGTTATTATCGACATACGTTTCAAAATCATAAAAAACATATTTCTCTGAATGCGTCTCTTCAGCTTTGAGCGGGGTCATATAGCAGAGGTGACCCTCGCTCGGCTCCTGGAGAGCCTCGCCGCATATATGACACCTCTTCTGCTTACACACGTGCGGAGCGCTGTTTTTAGAAAACGCTATGTAATACTCACGTTTACATCGAGAGCATTTTTTTCTGTTATCACACACATTAACGAACTTACCGGCGGAAGGACGATACTTCGGCTGTTTATGCAGGCTGTAACAGGTGGGAGAGCGACACTCCTTGTTACATTCGCTGCAGAATACAGGGTTATTTTTCTCATAACACTGCGTGGATTCACAAATTTTACAATATGACGGACAATTATGGGAGGCGTGGTTATTGTACCCCTCAAAGCAAAACTTACATACATATTTCACTCCCAAAAATCTCTTTAAATCGATGATTCCGTAAAAATGATTATTAAACAGAAAAACGAAAAGAGTTTTCTGCTGCGCCGGTATTCCTGTCTGGAATTTTGTCAGCTTTCTCTCCCCTTCGGCTCTGAAAAACACCACAATTTTACAACCCAGAGCGTTTTCAAATTTTCCCACCTGCTCTAAAGATACCGGCGTAGCTTCCGTTAATCCAACGCTATTTTGTAACGCCAGTCCGCGCTGCTCCGCCTCGTGCGTACTCAGATGAGGATTCAATAACTGAACGAGGTTTATCGCGAAACATAAACTGTTGTCAGGATTATACACGATATTAAGGCATTTGGATTTTTTCCTCAGAACCTCGTGATGGAGGAGGTCATCTATTCTGCGCTTCCCCGCGCCGTTCTGGTTGCGGATGACTTCTGGTTGCGGATGACTTGAACCACTAATTCCAGAGACTCGTCGGCTAAAACGTTGGAATTTGATTGTATCAATCGTTCTAACAGATTTTGGAAGCCCGTCACATCGCCAGCGTCGTTATATGAGCTGATCAAAGCGGCCTCGTTGTAGACTGAGTCCCCACGAATCTCCATTTGGATAAAGTCCCCGGCCCTGGCGTGTGTTAAAGCCTTTTCGACCGAGTTATGAAGAGCCCCAACGACGTTACGGTAAAATTCCGCGTAGTCGGGAATTTCGTCGGCGCGCTGGAAATTGAGAGGCAGCCTGATTTCGATATTGTTAAAAGCAGGTCTCCTGATGACGTTAGCAGCCCCACCACCCGTCATGGGAGAGTGTCGGCTGGACCCCGGTCGTGCATCATCCCCGTCTTCCATCAAAACAGAGATCGCCGCGTTTATCGGGGTTAAACGAGCTCTGTTTAAAATCTCTTCTCCGCGCGCATTGCGCGGGGAGGGACTTCTTAAAGGTGAAAAAGCGCGAGCGTCGTTAGGCGTTTGATTTAATTCATCCACCGCGGATTGGACGTGAGGATTAACTTCACACGCGAGGAGGTTTACGGCGTTATTTAACGGAGTCAGACGTACCTGGTTCAACGCCGCGGGACCGGACTCATCTGGAGGTGAGGTGTGCGGGGGGTCAGGGGGCTCTTCAGTATCAGACTGGACCGTCGAATTTATAGCGTTAATCGCAGAAATGATGTAGGGGTTAATTTCTTCCGATTCTCGTTCAGCCGCTAAATTGTTAAGAGCCTCATTTAACGGTGTTAAACGAACACGGCTTAAAAGTCTCTCTCCGGACTCGATGTTATTTTGAGGCGGTGAATTTAACGCCTCGGGTAATGGACCATCTGCTCCAGGAGCGCTCCCCGCTGAGTCGATTATTGAAGCGTTTAAATCCAATACACGTCCGAAGTTATTTTCCCGATGTGAATTCTCTCCTTCCATCTTTTAAAATCTGTAGCAGGAAGAATCTACCTCAAGAAATTCAGTTAATATACCTCTTCAAAATGAATTCTCCCGTTCCATCGGAATAAGAGAAAAAATAAAAAATAAAAACAGACTACACATTTTCAAGAAAGTTGCGTGATGAGGTTAATCCCAGCTCAGAATATCTTCGAGCCTTGCGTCTCTGTGGAAAATAGACGGTCTCCCTCCACCGCGTGCTGAAAAAAGAGAAAATCGTTAGTTATTAAATATTTAAAATAAATAAATACATAAACTCCGACTCCTTACCGTGTACATCCGCGGATCGTTTTACGGGTCTCTCCCACTGACCCGCTTCTCCATGGGCTGTGACAGAAAAAATCGGGTTATTCCAGAGTTTTAATCGTGATTTAATCTCGATCGCTGTACTTACATCTGCGTGGTGAAGTCGGGGCTTCCAGCCTTCGAACTTCTTCAGGGGGCTCTGACTTGATTTCTAGAATTAACATAAATAAATGAATACAAAGCATCACCCTCGCAAGCGGATATTCTGTACTATTTCAAATATATTACCGAGGACGGGTCCGAACGCGCTCTGGACCGTCTGCGTGGTTTTGTCTAAAAAAAAAAAAAAAACAGTTTCAGACGGCATGCATCATTTAAAAACACTCATTTCTATCAAAACAGATTACTTAAATCACTTACCCTGAAAGCTGATGCGGTTTTCGCACTCTGCTCGAAGACAAGAAAACTTAATTAAACAACATGGTTTTCCAGGATTTTTTCCGCAAATTTATTCTATTTTATACCCATAGCTGGGGGTCCAGGCATCTTCACTCTTCACCGGTCGTAGTGGAAATGCTCGCTGACTCGTTCCCAGGGACGTAAGTGATAAGGAGCATTGTTTATTGTTCGGGCTCGGGGCAGCATCTCCGCTCAGCGGGTGTCCCGCGCCCCATGATCGATCGGCTAATATCTTAAAAGAAAACATCATCTGGCGTGAGTGATAAGGAGCATTGTTTATTGTTCTTCGGGTTCATCACCTCGGGGCAGCATCTCCGCTCAGCGGGTGTCCCGCCACACACACACACACACACACACACACACACACACACACACACACGCACGCACACACACACGCACTCACACAGACACAGCGTCTGCAACAGGTTTTACAGCCGTGGAGTCATGTTTCCGCGAGCGGCTCTATGCGTGGGTATTTGACCGTCTTGCTGCAAAGACTTACAGCCGAGAGAGACGGGTATTTGTTCCCCTTCTTTAATTTACGAATTAAAAAACAGAAAAGGAAACGTAATAATTTAAGAATTAAAGATATTAAAGGGTCATTAAATAATAGACAGTGATTTATGTTTAATTATTTCAGAATTAGTTAATTCTTTAATACATTAAAAAGATCTAGGTATTTTTAATCGTTCTTTAATTCATGAAATAAAATGACATTAAAATATTAGACCCTGGGTGGGAGGGGAGGTATGGCTTGGAGGCGGTGCTTGGCCGGGGTTAGGGGAGGAGCTTGGGGGTGGGGCTAGGGGAGGAGCCAGGGGTGGAACTAGGGGAGGAGCTGGGGGCGGGGCTTAGGGGCGGGACATACTGACGTCATCGACTCTGATTGGATGTGACGTCATAAGGGGCGGGGGCTCGGAGGCGGGATCAGGGGCGGGGCTTAGGGGCGGGGCATAATGACGTCATCGATTATGATTGGCTGTGACGTCATAAGGGGCGGGGCTTGGAGGCGGGACTAGGGGAGGGGCTTAGGGGCGGGACATAGTGACGTCATCGATTCTGATTGGCTATGACGTCATAGAGGGGCGGGGCTTAGTGACGTGGCCGATTTTGATTGGCAGCTGTCACTTTTTTGACGAAAGGTGGGTCAGTTTTCTCTCTGAGGATCAACCAGTGATTCCTCAGTAAAATGCAAAAAGCAGAGTAAGTATGTGGCTTTAGACCTGCAGTGTCAAAATGAGGGGGTCCACTCCCATGTAGATGTGAAGGGGTCATCCCAAGCTCATGAAAACATATCGATTTGTTGTTTCAGGTAATTATACGCTAATGAACACGTGGTTATGGATGCTCCGTGTGTGCTAATAAACTCCCCTTAACTCTACACACTGTAGCTTTATGGTTGCATAAGTATAAGCTCAGGTTCTGTTACAAGTCATATTATTTTCAGCAATCCGGTGTCACCTGGGGGCATTTCACAAAGGCAGAATTCAGAAATCCAAACTGAGAGAACAATCGAGGCTTATTTTAGCCTAGTCTGGATTAATAATCCGTGAGATGGTAACAGTACTTCACTGAACTGCAGTAAGTACCTGTGGTATGCTTGTGTGGGTTGGTGAGAAATAAACATGTTACATCCATCGGGACGCAGTCTAATTGTGCAGCAGCTCGTTTGTTTGTGATCAAAGCAGCTGCTGATTAAACAGAAAAGGCACAAAATCAAAGCACGAAACGGTCTCTAATAATAAAAAAAAATAAATAGTATACAACACCCGCTCACACAAATCCCAAATTAAAGAGCTGATAATATAGAAAAAAGGTTGTGATTTACACTCTGGTGCAAGTTATACACCAGAAAACACCAAAGATATTCAAATTTGTCCACGAAAATCCCTGAAATGAAATTCCATGACATATGTTGCAAAAATGTGATGTGTCAAAGTTATAGAAGTGTAGTTTTTAAACACATAGACAGAATTATACAACCCAGTCTCACAGCATGTTGTGATTCAGCAGCATGAAATATACATTAATCTGTTGGTTCGTGATATTGTGACGAAAAGTGCAAAATGTTCATTATGGGGGCAGAAATGTATTTTAATACATTCCGTGACGGCTGCATGAAATTAAAAGTGACGTGCGGGTGGGGTGGTTGTGGTTAGGGGAAAGAGTAGGGTTAGTTTATGGTTAAGGCTGGGGTTGGAGGTAGGGGTAGGGTTAGTAATAGTGAGCTAAAAAAAACCCGTCATGAAAATTTGAATCATTTCATGATGGGAGCACAAAAAATGTGAGATTGGGCTGGAATGATATGACTGAGGATATTTAGCAAGGAACTCCAACTATGACAGTAAAAAGGCAGATAAAACCCAAGATGAGACATTTACAGGTGATTATTTGGAATAAAGCAACAGGGTTTATTTGATTATTTCTCTTCACTCAAACGCCTGAGTGAAGTGATCATTTCAGGGGTCAAAGGGCACTTGAATGTTAAATGACATTCTTGTCACTGTCATAGGTTTTGGCAATACTCGCAGTATGCCACAGGATTTGTTCCATACTGGATTAGGTAACGTATGCTGAGGTTTGAAAGGCCTCACTCACCCTTAACCCAGTCTGCATCCCCGGCTGTTGACTAATTACCCCTGTCTTTAAACATTTCAATGCTGAGGACGGTGGAGTGTGAAAGACCCAAAGGTTTTTCTGAACCTAAAGTCTGTTCAGGATCTGGGCTACTAAGATTATTACATCTCGAAGCAGAAACAGAGTCTGTATTACCACTTTGAAGACTCTTATAGTTCTTATCTGCTTCTAGACCTCTTTAGGTCACGTTCAGGGGCCTTGCAACAGGGGCCCCCCGAAAGCAGCTGATTATATTAGGTTATGTAGTTTACAGCAACAATAGTTTTGTCAGAAGCCCATTAAATGTGTCCTGTGGGAGCGGGGGGGTCCTGATGATGTGGCCTTGGGGGGGGGGGGGGGGGCTATGTAAGACCCTCCAGGCACCTTGACACACCACTGCTTGCTTTATCTCACTTCTATCCATATCTTTTCCAACACTCTTTCAGTTTGTTTTTTTTCCCTGTTGATATCAGTATTTTATTTTTAAACACTTTAAATGCTTTTTGGTAAATTATCTGAATTATTACAGATTGTTTATTTCTTTTAGCTTCTTTTTGTGTTGATTTTAGTATTTAATTTTTGTTTTTTAAACACTTAAAATGGTTTATTTTTGATAAATTTGGTGAATTATTATGGACTATTTTCTCGTTTCAGTCTGCACCGATGACTTTCTCACTGCAGTCTGAACTTCTTAGTGAATTTGGGGATTTGGTTTCAAGGACTTGGCTCTCCCCAGAGCTGTTTTAGGAGATCAGGGTCTAAATATTTCCCTAAAGAAGCTTCCATGCCCTGTGTGTAACACTGTCACGCTCCCGACCACCACCAGACCAACTTAACTCGCCCTTCCTCACCTCAACCTCCTTGAAATGGATCTCAAACCTCAGTCCTTCATCTCTGTATTTATTGACCCATTTTGCATTATTTTCAATTCAAACACACGGTCAGCAATTTGAAAAGAGTAATTTTTCAGGCTCAGGGTTTTTTTTTTAACAGTTAATTGTTTATGAAATACCAATGAATACATTTTTAAGAAGACCTTCCTGTTTACACACAACTTGGGCAGATCTTCAAATTACATGTTCTGTTTATATAACAAACAAAATCTAAATGTGGTCATTTGGTTTTGGTGTTTAGTATTAATTTCTAACACTGCAGCCAGTGGGTTTTTTTTTTTTAACAAATGTGGGTCTGTTTTCACAACAAGCTGACCTTCTTGTTATTTGTGTGATGCAAAATATTTACTGCACGTCTGGAAAGTATTCACAGCGCTTCACTTTTTCCACATTTTGTTCCAAAATGGAGTAAATTTGTTTTTCCCCTCAAAATTCTCCTCACAACACCCCATAATGACAACATGAAAAAAGGTTTTTTTGAAATGTTTGCAAATTTGTTTAAAAAAAAAAACTAACTAAGAAATCATACATACGTACATAAGTATTCACAGCCTTTGCTCAATATTTTGTTTATGCAACTACAGTCTCAGGTCTTCTTGAATATTATGCTACAAGATTGGTGCATCTATCTTTGGGCAGTTTTGTCCATTCCTCTTTGTAGCACCTCTCAAGCTCCATCAGGTTGGATGAGGAATGTCGGTGCACAGACATTTTCAGATCTCTCCAGAGATGTTCAGTCAGATTCAGGTCTGGGCTCTGGCTGGGCCACTCAAGGACATTCACAGAGTTGTCCTGAAGCCACTCCTTAGATATCTTGGCTGTGTGTTTAGGGTCATTGTCCTGCTGAAAGATGAACCGTCACCCCAGTCTGAGGTCCAGAGCACTCTGGAGCAGGTTTTCATCCAGGATGTCTCTGTACATTGCTACATTCAATCTTTCCCTCAATCCTGACTAGTCTCCCAGTTCCTGCCGCTGAAAAACATCCCCACAGCACAATGCTGCCACCACCATGCTTCACTGTAGGGATGGTGCCCTTCTCTGCGTATCATTCAGTTTAGACATGCGGCCAGCTCTAGGAAGAGTCCTGGTGGATCTGACCTTCGTTCATTTACAGATGATGTTGGCCACTGTGCTCATTGGGACCTTCAAAGCAGCAGAAATGTTTCTGTACCCTTCCCTAGATTTTTGCCTTGAGACAATCCTGTGTCTGAGGTCTACAGTTAATTCCTTTGACTTCATGCTTGGTTTGTGCTCTGACATGCACTGTCAACTGTGGGATCTTGTATGTAGACAGGTGTGTGTCTTGGCAAATCATGTCCAATCAACTGAATTTACCCCAGGTGGACTCCAATTAAGCTGTAGAAACATCTCAAAGATGATCAGTGGAAACAGGATGCACCTGAGCTCAATTATCTGCTTCATGGCAAAGGCTGTGAATACTTACAGTTGTATGCAAAAGTTTGGGCACCCCCGATAATTTTCGTGATTTTCCTTTATAAATCATTGTTTGTCTGGATCACAAATTTCAGTTAAATACATCATATATGAACACATTGATATTTGAGAAGTGAAATGAAGTTTCTAGTATTTTCAGAAATTATGCAATAATTATTTAAACAAAATTAGGCAGATGCATAAATTCGGGCACCCTTGTCATTTTATTGATTTGAATACATTTAGCACTAATTACTGGAACACAAAATTGGTTTGGTAAGCTCACTGACCCTTGACCTCCTTACACAGGTGAATCCAATCATGAGAAAGGGTATTTAAGGTGGCCATTTGCAAATGTTTCTCCTCATTGCATGTCTTCTAATGAGTGGCAACATGTGAGCCTCTAAAACAATCTCAAATGACCTGAAAACAAAGATTGTTCAACATCATGGTTTAGGGGAAGGACACAAAAAGCTTGAGCTTCATGGAAAAGGCTGTGAATACTTATGTACACATGATTTCTTAGGGGTTTTTTTTTATGAATTTGCAAAGATCTAAAAAAAAACTAAAAAAAAAACTTTTTTACATTGTCATGTGTTGTGTGTAGATTTTTGGGGAACAAATGAAAATCCATTTTGGAATAAAGCTGTAACATAACAAAATGTGGAAAACGTGAAGCGCTGTGAATACTTTCTAGATGCACCGTTTAAAGATGCTGAATTGATTAGAAAATGTGTTTAAGTAATTTTTGTTTTAATAGCACTTTGCTGCCTGATTACATCAGGTTATTTTTTTAAAGATTTAACACCAATGACTAATCAATCAATCAATCAATCAATTTTTTTATATAGCGCCAAATCACAACAAACAGTTGCCCCAAGGCGCTTGGGGCTAATGACATAACATATGTTTTAAACAGCTTTAAGCATAGTTGACATTATTTAAAACAGTTTTAATTACTCTGTTGTCTTTTATGTTTAAACATTAAAACCAGTAAAAACTGGTTTATTTTAAAATAAACAGGAAATTAACAAATCAACACATTTAAGCAGTGGATAGTCAAAGTTAGTTGATTTATTTGCCAAATTATTTCACGATGTTGCTACATTAATTATTCTGTGCCATCAGATTTTGGTTCTGGACACAGTGAGGATGTGAGGAAATGGTTTGAGATTCACATCAAGTGCAGATCTTTGTTTTCTTTCTCTGGCTGATTGTGTTTCTCTGGTGTGGTTCTGTCCAGATGAGTTCAGTCCCTACATGGGCAGGAGGACGTCCAGTTCTTTGTCTCTGACTAGTGGATCTGGAGCTTTGAGGGTTGAATCCAGCGGATCTCAATCGGTACCTCAGAAGAAAAAGCTGCTGAAGGCTCCGAGCCTCTCCGAGCTCAACACCTCTGACTCCGATGTCAGTGCCAGTTTGTGCATTTGTGTGTACATTTGTGTGGAACTGTGCAGCTTGTGGATTGTGTAGATGCCGTGTGCAGCGTGAATAGTGACTGAAAGGTTTGTGTCTACGATCCCTGTGTCCAGGATGAGATTCCTGAACAAGCATCAGCGAGTAGCTCCAGTGTGGCCACGTCTCTGATGGATGACACGTCTCCAGAGTCCGTGCTCGGGAAGAAAAGTGAGCCATCACCAAACTTAAAATTAACATTTTAATCCTACAGTTTTGCTGATTCTGTTTTCTTTTATTGAAGCTCTTTTTTATCATGAGTGTCTGAATCTTTGAATCTCACTGGGTTCCTGCGGATCCTTAAAAAGTCTTAAAAGGAATTGAATTTGATAGTCTCATGATAAGGCCTTAATTGGTATTAAACTGTCTTAAATCACTGTTTCAAAAATCTGGGAAGTAGGATTTTATTCATATTTTCTTCCTATGTTGCAATTAAAAATATAAAAAATAAATAGCAGTATCTATTTATTTATAACTCATTGGAAGTCTCTTGTGACGCTACAAAAAAGTGATGCAGAACCAAGAGATCTCTTTTGTTTGTTGCTGGAATGCTCCAAGCAGAAACACTTTCAATGTGTTACATGTGTTATTGTAATGTCAGTCTTCATTTTTTTAATGACTGGCATTAAAAAAAGTCTTCAATCCATCTTTTCTAAAGCTGTAGGAACCCTGATCTCAGTCATTGGTTCTGTTCAGTTAGGACACCTGCAGAATCCCTGATGGTTAAAACAGGGGCCACTTAGGTTAACTGCTTTTTAGCTCCACTGATCAAAGATCATCAGTGTATTTATTTATTTATTATTACTCCACCGTCGCCCATCAACGATCACTTCAAAGTGCTCTTTCTCTGCGGATTCTTACTGGATCAGGCTGGATTTTGTACCATACAAACTAGGCCCACAGGGACACAAACAAATGGAGCTGGAATTTCAAATATATTTATTTTATTTGTTTATTTAATTTATTTATTTGATAAGAACTGCACTCATTAATCAACAGAGAAATAAATAAATGAATCAGAGTTAGTCCAAAGGCTAATTTTCATCCGTTTCATCCATAGAAATGTTAAAAGGCTAATCTGACAGTAACTAAAGTCAATTAGAAAACATTGTAATATATGACGCTACAAACACGTACCAGTGCAAGCTATATGCAAAGCACGGAGACACACCACACACAAATTCTCAGTTAATTAATTTTTAAAAGTTTCTTCAGCAGACACATTTATCAGTATCTAATATATAAATACATATTTATCTACTACTATAAGCAACAGGTTCATAGTCATGTCCCACAGCAGCCTATACTCAAGGTTCTTGAAATGGAGCAGTATCTCTACCTTGTACACATTTACCATTAATGCACATACAATAGCATTTTGCCAGGAGCTCTGGTATAGTCTATTCCCATCTGCAATTTCTGCAGAAACTGGAAATAGTGGAAACCAGTTCAGAAATTCAAATTGCTACTTTTCCTCGGGTTCCTACTGGGTAAGTCTAAAGTTTTTCCAATGCAAATTAGACTCACAGGGACACGAAGGAAACGAGCCAGAATCTGGAATTTCTAAACACAGTTTCTCCAAAAACTGGAAATAGTGGAAATCAGGTCAAATCTTCAAATCATGATTTCTCCAAGGGTTCATATTGGATCACCCTAAATTTTTCCAGCATGCAAATTTGACCCATAGAGCCATGAATTAATCAGGCCAGAATTTGTAATTTCCATCAGTTCATCAGTTTTTGCAAGAACTGTAAATCAGGTCTTAATCAGGTTTTATATATATTTTTAAAAACCACGCAAACTAGACCCATAGAGCCACAAAATAATGGACAATATGGATATATTGTACAACTAGTGACTTGCCTCTACTGGTGGTTGGCTCTCACTGCGGTATTGTATCACTTCCTGTTCCGGAGCACAGCGGTGTTTTGCTGTATCTGTTAGCTGTTTAATCTGCGCAGTTAGATTGATCTAGTTATCTAGATTACGATTTGTTTCCCAGTGTAATCTTTACGTGCCTTAACTAAAGCACTCCTTCTGCTGAATCACCTCTAAATTATTTACACATTATTCACTTTGCGTGTTTTTAGGAATCCGCTAGCTTAGCGTAGCTACTAGCTCTTAGCCGATTTAGCATGGTGGCTTCTCCTGTCTCTCCCGCACTTTTCTGCTCTGGGTGTGAAATGTTTAGTTATTCCTCGGCCTCCTTTAGCAGTAATGGTATTTGTAATAAGTGTAGCTTATTCGTAGCTTTGGAGGCCAGGCTGGGCGAATTGGAGACTCGGCTCCGCACCGTGGAAAATTCTACAGCTAGCCAGGCCCCTGTAGTCGGTGCGGACCAAGGTAGCTTAGCCGCCGTTAGTTACCCCCTGGCAGATCCCGAGCAGCCGGGAAAGCAGGCTGACTGGGTGACTGTGAGGAGGAAGCGTAGCCCTAAACAGAAGCCCTGTGTACACCGCCAACCCGTTCACATCTCTAACCATTTTTCCCCACTCGACGACACACCCGCCGAGGATCAAACTCTGGTTATTGGCGACTCTGTTTTGCGAAATGTGAAGTTAGCGACACCAGCAACCATAGTCAATTGTCTTCCGGGGGCCAGAGCAGGCGACATTGAAGGAAATTTGAAACTGCTGGCTAAGGCTAAGCGTAAATTTGGTAAGATTGTAATTCACGTCGGCAGTAATGACACCCGGTTACGCCAATCGGAGGTCACTAAAATTAACATTAAATCGGTGTGTAACTTTGCAAAAACAATGTCGGACTCTGTAGTTTTCTCTGGGCCCCTCCCCAATCAGACCGGGAGTGACATGTTTAGCCGCATGTTCTCCTTGAATTGCTGGCTGTCTGAGTGGTGTACAGAAAATGAGGTGGGCTTCATAGATAATTGGCAAAGCTTCTGGGGAAAACCTGGTCTTGTTAGGAGAGACGGCATCCATCCCACTTTGGATGGAGCAGCGCTCATTTCTAGAAATCTGGCCAATTTTCTTAAATCCTCCAAACCGTGACTATCGAGGGTTGGGACCAGGAAGCAGAGTTGTAGTCTTACACACCTCTCTGCAGCTTCTCTTCCCCTGCCATCCCCTCATTACCCCATCCCCGTAGAGACGGTGCCTGCTCCCAGACTACCAATAACCAGCAAAAATCTATTTAAGCATAAAAATTCAAAAAGAAAAAATAATATAGCACCTTCAACTGCACCACAGACTAAAACAGTTAAATGTGGTCTATTTAACATTAGGTCTCTCTCTTCTAAGTCCCTGTTGGTAAATGATATAATAATTGATCAACATATTGATTTATTCTGCCTTACAGAAACCTGGTTACAGCAGGATGAATATGTTAGTTTAAATGAGTCAACACCCCCGAGTCACACTAACTGTCAGAACGCTCGTAGCACGGGCCGGGGCGGAGGATTAGCAGCAATCTTCCATTCCAGCTTATTAATTAATCAAAAACCCAGACAGAGCTTTAATTCATTTGAAAGCTTGACTCTTAGTCTTGTCCATCCAAATTGGAAGTCCCAAAACCAGTTTTATTTGTTATTATCTATCGTCCACCTGGTCGTTACTGTGAGTTTCTCTGTGAATTTTCAGACCTTTTGTCTGACTTAGTGCTTAGCTCAGATAAGATAATTATAGTGGGCGATTTTAACATCCACACAGATGCTGAGAATGACAGCCTCAACACTGCATTTAATCTATTATTAGACTCTATTGGCTTTGCTCAAAAAGTAAATGAGTCCACCCACCACTTTAATCATATCTTAGATCTTGTTCTGACTTATGGTATGGAAATAGAAGACTTAACAGTATTCCCTGAAAACTCCCTTCTGTCTGATCATTTCTTAATAACATTTACATTTACTCTGATGGACTACCCAGCAGTGGGGAATAAGTTTCATTACACTAGAAGTCTTTCAGAAAGCGCTGTAACTAGGTTTAAGGATATGATTCCTTCTTTATGTTCTCTAATGCCATATACCAGCACAGTGCAGAGTAGCTACCTAAACTCTGTAAGTGAGATAGAGTATCTCGTCAATAGTTTTACATCCTCATTGAAGACAACTTTGGATGCTGTAGCTCCTCTAAAAAAGAGAGCTTTAAATCAGAAGTGCCTGACTCCGTGGTATAACTCACAAACTCATAGCTTAAAGCAGATAACCCGTAAGTTGGAGAGGAAATGGCGTCTCACTAATTTAGAAGATCTTCACTTAGCCTGGAAAAAGAGTCTGTTGCTCTATAAAAAAAGCCCTCCGTAAAGCTAGGACATCTTTCTACTCATCACTAATTGAAGAAATAAGAACAACCCCAGGTTTCTTTTCAGCACTGTAGCCAGGCTGACAAAGAGGTCAGAGCTCTATTGAGCTGAGTATTCCATTACTTTAACTAGTAATGACTTCATGACTTTCTTTGCTAACAAAATTTTAACTATTAGAGAAAAAATTACTCATAACCATCCCAAAGACGTATCGTTATCTTTGGCTGCTTTCAGTGATGCCGGTATTTGGTTAGACTCTTTCTCTCCGATTGTTCTGTCTGAGTTATTTTCATTAGTTACTTCATCCAAACCATCAACATGTTTATTAGACCCCATTCCTACCAGGCTGCTCAAGGAAGCCCTACCATTATTTAATGCTTCGATCTTAAATATGATCAATCTATCTTTGTTAGTTGGCTATGTACCACAGGCTTTTAAGGTGGCAGTAATTAAACCATTACTTAAAAAGCCATCACTTGACCCAGCTATCTTAGCTAATTATAGGCCAATCTCCAACCTTCCTTTTCTCTCAAAAATTCTTGAAAGGGTAGTTGTAAAACAGCTAACTGATCATCTGCAGAGGAATGGTCTATTGAAGAGTTTCAGTCAGGTTTTAGAATTCATCATAGTACAGAAACAGCATTAGTGAAGGTTACAAATGATCTTCTTATGGCCTCGGACAGTGGACTCATCTCTGTGCTTGTTCTGTTAGACCTCAGTGCTGCTTTTGATACTGTTGACCATAAAATTTTATTACAGAGATTAGAGCATGCCATAGGTATTAAAGGCACTGCGCTGCGGTGGTTTGAATCATATTTGTCTAATAGATTACAATTTGTTCATGTAAATGGGGAATCTTCTTCACAGACTAAAGTTAATTATGGAGTTCCACAAGGTTCTGTGCTAGGACCAATTTTATTCACTTATACATGCTTCCCTTAGGCAGTATTATTAGACGGTATTGCTTAAATTTTCATTGTTACGCAGATGATACCCAGCTTTATCTATCCATGAAGCCAGAGGACACACACCAATTAGCTAAACTGCAGGATTGTCTTACAGACATAAAGACATGGATGACCTCTAATTTCCTGCTTTTAAACTCAGATAAAACTGAAGTTATTGTACTTGGCCCCACAAATCTTAGAAACATGGTGTCTAACCAGATCCTTACTCTGGATGGCATTAGCCTGACCTCTAGTAATACTGTGAGAAATCTTGGAGTCATTTGTGATCAGGATATGTCATTCAAAGCGCATATTAAACAAATATGTAGGACTGCTTTTTTGCATTTACGCAATATCTCTAAAATCAGAAAGGTCTTGTCTCAGAGTGATGCTGAAAAACTAATTCATGCATTTATTTCCTCTAGGCTGGACTATTGTAATTCATTATTATCAGGTTGTCCTAAAAGTTCCCTAAAAAGCCTTCAGTTAATTCAAATGCTGCAGCTAGAGTACTGACGGGGACTAGAAGGAGAGAGCATATCTCACCCATATTGGCCTCTCTTCATTGGCTTCCTGTTAATTCTAGAATAGAATTTAAAATTCTTCTTCTTACTTATAAGGTTTTGAATAATCAAGTCCCATCTTATCTTAGGGACCTCGTAGTACCATATCACCCCAATAGAGCGCTTCGCTCTCAGACTGCAGGCTTACTTGTAGTTCCTAGGGTTTGTAAGAGTAGAATGGGAGGCAGAGCCTTCAGCTTTCAGGCTCCTCTCCTGTGGAACCAGCTCCCAATTCAGATCAGGGAGACAGACACCCTCTCTACTTTTAAGATTAGGCTTAAAACTTTCCTTTTTGCTAAAGCTTATAGTTAGGGCTGGATCAGGTGACCCTGAACCATCCCTTAGTTATGCTGCTATAGACGTAGACTGCTGGGGGGTTCCCATGATGCACTGTTTCTTTCTCTTTTTGCTCTGTATGCACCACTCTGCATTTAATCATTAGTGATCGATCTCTGCTCCCCTCCACAGCATGTCTTTTTCCTGGTTCTCTCCCTCAGCCCCAACCAGTCCCAGCAGAAGACTGCCCCTCCCTGAGCCTGGTTCTGCTGGAGGTTTCTTCCTGTTAAAGGGAGTTTTTCCTTCCCACTGTCACCAAATGCTTGCTCACAGGGGGTCGTTTTGACCGTTGGGGTTTTACATAATTATTGTATGGCCTTGCCTTACAATATAAAGCGCCTTGGGGCAACTGTTTGTTGTGATTTGGCGCTATATAAAAAAATTGATTGATTGAATTGATTGATTGAAAACAAATTTCAGTAAATGTGATCTCCAACAAGATGATGAACTGTATTGGTGTATTTTTTCCAAAAGCAAATATGAACACAAAACACCATGATCCTATTGTTGAAACCACGAGGAATAGTGTAGGTCTGAGTGCTGCAGGTATTAACACAGATTTTCTTTTTAACAGAATGAAAGAAGTAGATCTGTTATAAGAAACTTCTAATTTCTTCTGTTTTAGTGGAGCTTTATGACCAACATATGAATTTGCTGAATAACTTTCCTCACAAACTAGCAGGAACTGGTCAAAACTTTACCTCTGTGACAAGTCTGAACTAAATGACTTCTTCTGTTTTTAAACCCATCCTCTCTGTGTGATCATCAGCTCCCCCAATGTTCCTTCCAATCTCTTCCACACCCCAACCAGAGAGACGTCAGACACCCCAGAGGAGACACTCCATCGAGAAAGAAACCCCAACTGATGTCCGTGAGTTCCTGCCGCCCTCAAAACTGAATTCTAAGTCTCTGGTGAGTCTTTTCCTTCAAATATACACTTACAGCCACAAGACGTTACATGGTTAGAAAGCTAGTACAGTTCACCAGGTGTCTTGAACCCAGAATTTCCTACAAACAATGCAGTGGAACACCCCCCCCCCCCCCCCCCACACACACACACCAAAAAACAAAAAAATGTCCAGTTTATGTGCCATATTGCTTTAAATGACACTCTGTTCAGGCGTCAGGAGGCCTCCATTCAGTGAATAGTAAGAACTTGTGTGTGTGTGTGTGTGTGTGTGTGTGTGTGTGTGTGTGTGTGTGTGTGTGTGTGTGTGTGCGTGTGTGTGTGTGTGTGTGTGTGTGTGTGTGTGTGCGTGTGTGTGTGTGCGTGTGTGTGTGTGTGTGTGTGTGTGTTTGTGTGTGTGTGTGTGTGTGGTGTGTGTGTGTTTGTGTGTGTGTGGTGTGTGTTGCGCTGCTGCAGGAGGAGTTCTGTTTCCCTGTGGAGTGTCTGTCTCTGACAGTGGAGGAGGTGATGCACATCCGACAGGTGCTGGTTAAAGCAGAGCTGGAGAAGTTCCAGCAGTATAAAGATATTTACAACGCCATGAAGAAAGGAAAGGTGACCATAATCCCCAACAAAATAAAGCAACACATGCATGAATTAACCAGACTTTTCTTCAGATATTTGCCAAATGAGAACATTAATCATATCCAGTTGATTGGATGTCATTTATATGATATTTGCATGTTTTTTTCTTTAACTCTTACTTAATGTTTCTCTCTTTTTCTTTGCAGCTTTGCTTTTGCTGTAGAACCAAACGGTTCTCCTTCTTCACCTGGTCCTACACCTGCCAGTTTTGCAAAAAGTAACAGTTATATGTCAGTTATTCAGATCACTCAAGAATGTAAACGTCACCGCCTCCGTTTATTTCGTTATTCTGTGTCACTTGTCTTTGCAGGCCTGTGTGTTCACAGTGCTGCAAAAAGGTAAGATATAAACAAGGATAAAATATTCAAAATAACTCATTTTCCTAATAAATTCAATCAATCAATTTTTTCAATCAATTTTTTTTTATATATAGTGCCAATCACAACAAACAGTTGCCCCAAGGTGCTTTATATTGTAAGGCAAGGCCATACAATAATTATGTAAAACCCCAACGGTCAAAAACGACCCCCTGTGAGCAAGCACTTGGCTACAGTGGGAAGGAAAAAACTCCCTTTTAACAGGAAGAAACCTCCAGCAGAACCAGGCTCAGGGAGGGGCAGTCTTCTGCTGGGACTGGTTGGGGGCTGAGGGAGAGAACCAGGAAAAAGACATGCTGTGGAGGGGAGCAGAGATCGATCACTAATGATTAAATGCAGAGTGGTGCATACAGAGCAAAAAGAGAAAGAAACAGTGCATCATGGAACCCCCCAGCAGTCTACGGTCTATAGCAGCATAACTAAGGGATGGTTTCAGGGTCACCTGATCCAGCCCTAACTATAAGCTTTAGCAAAAAGGAAAGTTTTAAGCCTAATCTTAAAAGTAGAGAGGGTGTCTGTCTCCCTGATCTGAATTGGGAGCTGGTCCACAGGAGAGGAGCCTGAAAGCTGAAGGCTCTGCCTCCCATTCTACTCTTACAAACCCTAGGAACTACAAGTAAGCCTGCAGTCTGAGAGCGAAGTGCTCTATTGGGGTGATATGGTACTACGAGGTCCCTAAGATAAGATGGGACCTGATTATTCAAAACATTATAAGTAAGAAGAAGAATTTTAAATTCTATTCTAGAATTAACAGGAAGCCAATGAAGAGAGGCCAATATGGGTGAGATATGCTCTCTCCTTCTAGTCCCCGTTAGTACTCTAGCTGCAGCATTTGAATTAACTGAAGGCTTTTTAGGGAACTTTTAGGACAACCTGATAATAATGAATTACAATAGTCCAGCCTAGAGGAAATAAATGCATGAATTAGTTTTTTCAGCATCACTCTGAGACAAGACCTTTCTAATTTTAGAGATATTGCGTAAATGCAAAAAAGCAGTCCTACATATTTGTTTAATATGCGCTTTGAATGACATATCCTGATCAAAAATGACTCCAAGATTTCTCACAGTATTACTAGAGGTCAGGGTAATGCCATCCAGAGTAAGGATCTGGTTAGACACCATGTTTCTAAGATTTGTGGGGCCAAGTACAATAACTTCAGTTTTATCTGAGTTTAAAAGCAGGAAATTAGAGGTCATCCATGTCTTTATGTCTGTAAGACAATCCTGCAGTTTAGCTAATTGGTGTGTGTCCTCTGGCTTCATGGATAGATAAAGCTGGGTATCATCTGCGTAACAATGAAAATTTAAGCAATACCGTCTAATAATACTGCCTAAGGGAAGCATGTATAAAGTGAATAAAATTGGTCCTAGCACAGAACCTTTTGGAACTCCATAATTAACTTTAGTCTGTGAAGAAGATTCCCCATTTACATGAACAAATTGTAATCTATTAGATAAATATGATTCAAACCACCGCAGCGCAGTGCCTTTAATACCTATGGCATGCTCTAATCTCTGTAATAAAATTTTATGGTCAACAGTATCAAAGCAGCACTGAGGTCTAACAGAACAAGCACAGAGATGAGTCCACTGTCTGAGGCCATAAGAAGATCATTTGTACCCTTCACTAATGCTGTTTCTGTACTATGATGAATTCTAAAACCTGACTGAAACTCTTCAAATAGACCATTCCTCTGCAGATGATCAGTTAGCTGTTTTACAACTACCCTTTCAAGAATTTTTGAGAGAAAAGGAAGGTTGGAGATTGGCCTATAATTAGCTAAGATAGCTGGGTCAAGTGATGGCTTTTTAAGTAATGGTTTAATTACTGCCACCTTAAAAGCCTGTGGTACATAGCCAACTAATAAAGATAGATTGATCATATTTAAGATCAAAGCATTAAATAATGGTAGGGCTTCCTTGAGCAGCCTGGTAGGAATGGGGTCTAATAGACATGTTGTTGGTTTGGATGAAGTAACTAATGAAATAACTCAGACAGAACAATCGGAGAGAAAGAGTCTAACCCAAATACCAGCATCACTGAAAGCAGCCAAAGATAACGATACGTCTTTGGGATGGTTATGAGTAATTTTTTCTCTAATAGTTAAAATTTTATTAGCAAAGAAAGTCATGAAGTCATTACTAGTTAAAGTTAAAGGAATACTCGGCTCAGTAGAGCTCTGACTCTTTGTCAGCCTGGCTACAGTGCTGAAAAGAAACCTGGGGTTGTTCTTATTTTCTTCAATTAGTGATGAGTAGTAAGATGTCCTAGCTTACGGAGGGCTTTTTTTATCGAGCAACAGACTCTTTTTCCAGGCTAAGTGAAGATCTTCTAAATTAGTGAGACGCCATTTCCTCTCCAACTTACGGGTTATCTGCTTTAAGCTGTGAATTTGTGAGTTATACCACAGAGTCAGGCACGGGGCTTCTGTTTAGGGCTACGCTTCCTCCTCACAGTCACCCAGTCGGCCTGCTTTCCCGGCTGCTCGGGATCTGCCAGAGGGGAACTAACGGCGGCTAAGCTACCTTGGTCCGCACCGACTACAGGGGCCTGGCTAGCTGTAGAATTTTCCACGGTGCGGAGCCGAGTCTCCAATTCGCCCAGCCTGGCCTCCAAAGCTATGAATAAGCTACACTTATTACAAGTACCGTTACTGCTAAAGGAGGCCGAGGAATAACTAAACATTTCACACCCAGAACAGAAAAGTGCGGGAGAGACAGGAGAAGCCGCCATGCTAAACCGGCTAAGAGCTAGTAGCTGCGCTAAGCTAGCAGATGCCTAAAAACACGCAAAGTGAATAATGTGTAAATAATTTAGAGGTGATTCAGCAGAAGGAGTGCTTTAGTTAAGGCACGTGAAGATTACACTGGGAAACAAATCGTAATCTAGATAACTAGATCAATCTAACTGCGCAGATTAAACAGCTAACAGATACAGAAAAACACCGCTGTGCTCCGGAACAGGAAGTGATACAATACCGCAGTGAGAGCCAACCACCAGAAAAAATTCACAGAAAAAATGGAACAGGAGTTTATGGAAAACATTACTGTATGTCATTTATACTTTTGTTTTCACGACATCAAAGAAACACCACCTGCATGTCACAAAGAAAAGAAGGGAAGCTTTTACTGCTGATCTAGGTGACCTTCAAAATTGTGTCGACTCTTATTCCATCTAAAACTTTAATCAATCCACTACGTTGTGTGCTATCATGTGTAAACTCAAAGTTAAACTCCACCCTCCTCTGTCAAATGCCAGAAGTAAATGTTGAACCATAACATGAATTGTTGACTTTAAAGTCATACATATGGAGTATTTAATTAATTATGTGATGGCAGTTTATTTATTTTCATATTAAAATTAAATGGTCAACCAAAAACCTGGCCTTGGGGGGGGGGGGGGGGGGGGGTGTTGTCACATGCATACTTATGCTATGCTTGCTTATGGATGCATACAGAGTCAAGCCCCTCCCCCCTCTAGGGAGGTCTGACCACAATCTCCACCTACAGCCACAGTACACCCCTCTGGTTGAAAGGCAGCTGGTAACCACTCGTTCTGTCAGGAGGTGGTCCCCTGAAGTGGAAAGTCCCCTGAGAGACTGCTACAACACCACTGTCTGGGATGAGCCATCAACCTGCACGGTGAGGACATAGAGGAGCTGACACACTGTCTGATGGATTATTTTAACTTCTATGCAGACATGGTCTGCCCAACCAAGACTGTTTGCTGTTACCCTAACAACAAACCATGGGTAACGTCAGAAGTCAAAGGTTCCTCAACAGGAAGAAGGCCGCCTTCGAGAGCAGAAACATGGAGGCAACTGAGGCAGCACAGCGGAAGGTGAAACTCTGCATGAGGGAAGCAAAGGACAGCTACAGGAGAAAGATGGAATACAAATGATAAAAAACGTCAAGAACGACAGCAAAACGAAATATGGACGAACTGAGGTTTTCTGTGGTATTTGTTCAAATTTTTCAGCAGTTTAAAAATCCTGATGAAGCGACCGCTGCACGAACAAAGCTGCACAAAGGTTAAATGATGCCAACGAAAGTCCAGATTTCTTGTTTTGTTTGGGCTTCGTTGCCCTTCGTTAATTGCCGTGTGACTGGGCCATTAACAACTTCTTCAACCGGTTCAACCCGTCCATCACCCCCCACCCTCCCCCTCACTGCAGACATCTCTCCTTCCCTCAGCACATCTCTCTCTAGACATCACAGCAGCAGCCCCATCCTCCTCCTCCCCCACCTCAACACAACCTCCTCCATACAACACTGTGGACCAGGTCAGAGGACAGTTGAGGAAGCTTCATCCTAGGAAAGCAGCAGGCCCAGACAAGGTGTGTCCCTGACTACTGAAAGCCTGTGCAACTGAACTGGGAGAACCGCTACAACATATCTTCAACCTTAGCCTGCAGCTAGGGAGAGTGCCCACCCTCTGGAAGACATTATGCATCTTTGCAGTTCCTAAGAAGAACCGGCCCAGTGAGCTGAATGACTTCTGACTAGTGGCACTCACTTCACACCTGATGAAGATGTTGGAGCTGGTCTTCCTCGACTTCCTCAAACCCCAGGTGCAACACACCCGGGACTGTCAGTAGTTTGCATATAGGGCATATAGGGCTACACAGTGTCCACTTACACCTGGATAAGTGAAGCGGCACAGTGGACTTCTTGAGTGCCTTCAACACCATCCAGCCCCTTGTACTCCAGGACAAACTGAACAGGACGTGAGTGGACCCCTCCCTGGTCACTTGGATCTCCAGCTACCTCACCAACAGACTGCAGTATGTCAGGCTGAGGGACACCACGTCTGGCACTGTGATTAGCAGCACTGGAGCACCCCAGGGCACGGAGCTTGGACCCTCTTCTGTTCACCCTGTACACCTCTGACGTCTGCTACAACTCTGAGCTGTGTCACATCCAGACGTTCGCAGATGACACAGCCATTGTTGGATGCATCAGGGATGACAGAGAGGAGGAGTACAGAAGCCCAATGAAGGACTTTGCTACCCGGTGGCACACAAACCATCTATAGCTCAACACCTCAAAGACAAAAGAGCTGGCCATTGACTTTGGAAAGTCCAGACCAAGTCTGTGACCAATTCTGATCGAGGAAGCTGAGGTGGAGGCTGTGGATTCCTACAAGTACTTCAGGCTGTGGCTGGACAGCAAACTGGACTGGACAACCCACACCAACCACATGTACAGGAAGGGACAGAGCAGGCTGTACTCCTTGAGGAGGTTGCAGTCATTTAACATCTGCAGAAAACTCCTGTGGATGTTCTGCCAGTCTGTAGCCAGCGTCCTCTTTGATACTGTGGTGTGCTGGGGCCAGCACATCCAAGAAGGACACATCCAGGCTAATCAAACTGATCGGATGGGCTGGTTTTGTGGTTGGCATGAAGCTGGACTCTCTGGTGATGGTGGCAAAGAAGAGAACACTGGACAAACCACTGGACATTATGGATGATGCCAGTCACCCTGTGCACACCATCATCAGCAACCAGAAGAGCTTCTTTAGTCACAGTGTGAATACTTATGTACATGTGATTTCTTAGTTTTTCTGGGTCTGGCATAAAACATATTAGTTGCCCCTTGTACGAGGTCTGTCAATAAAGTATAGGTCCTTTTTATTTTTTTCAAAAACTATATGGATTTCATTCATATGTTTTTATGTCAGACATGCTTGAACCCTCGTGCGCATGCGTGAGTTTTTCCACGCCTGTCGGTGACATCATTCGCCTGTGAGCACTCCTTGTGGGAGGAGTCGTCCAGCCCCTCGTTGGAATTCCTTTGTCTGAGAAATTGCTGAGAGACTGGCGCTTTGTTTGATCGAAATTTTTTCTAAACCTGTGAGACACATTGAAGTGGACACGGTTTGAAAAATTAAGCTGGTTTTCGGTGAAAATTTTAACGGCTGATGAGAGATTTTGAGGTGATACTGTCGCTTTAAGGACTTCCCACGGTGCGAGACGTCGCGCAGCACTCTCAGGTGCCGTCGTCAGCCTGTTAGAAGCTGAAAACCTCCACATTTCAGGCTCTATTGATCCAGGACGTCATGAGAGAACAGAGAAGTTTCAGAAGAAGTCAGTTTCAGCATTTTATCCGGATATTCCACTGTTAAAGGAGATTTTTTTAATGAAAGGCGTGCGGACGGATTGCAGCGTCGGCTCGCAGCCGCTGCGACGCTCCGCCACAGGAAAAACACCTCTGTTGGAAGCCTTAAGGACAAGTTGGAACATGTCCAGCTGTTAAACAATTTCTCATATACTCACTCCACTGAAAGCCATCAAAAGCCGCCTTTACAAATGGTTATCAACACGGAGGTGTTTTTCCTGTGCCGCCGCACTGCGCCGGCTGCGTCCCGACGCGCGGACCCGTCCGCACGTCTTTCATTAAAAAAATCTCCTTTAACAGTGGAATATCCGGATAAAATGCTGAAACCGACTTCTTCTGAAACTTCTCTGTTCTCTCACGACGTCCTGAATCAATAGAGCCTGAAATGTGGAGGTTTTCAGCTTCAAACAGGCTGACGACGGCGCCTGGGAGCGCTGCACGATGTCTCGCTCCGTGGGAAGTCCTTAAAGCGACAGTATCACCTCAAAATCTCTCATCAGCCGTTAAAATTTTCACCGAAAACCAGCTTAATTTTTCGAACCGTGTCCACTTCGATGTGCCTCACAGGTTTAGAAAAAATTTTGATCAAACAAAGCGCCAGTCTCTCAGCAACTTCTCAGACAAAGGAATTCCGACGAGGGGCTGGACGACTCCTCCCACAAGGAGTGCTCACAGGCGAATGACGTCACCGACAGGCGTGGAAAAACTCACGCATGCGCACGAGGGTTCAAGCATGTCTGACGTAAAAACATATGAATGAAATCCATATAGTTTTTGAAAAAAATAAAAGGACCTATACTTTATTGACAGCCCTCGTATTAACTTAATCTGGTTATGTCAACCAAACAAAACCTTCAAGTTGAAATATCCAACAGAATGGGAAACTAAAACCTGAATGAAACAATAGATAGACTGTGTGGCTGGGGATAGTGATGAAATTTTTTGTCAGTTCTACAAACTGGTGACGCTAACTGGAAACACTGCTACAGAATATCTCAAATCCTGTTTTGATCACTGCTCAAAAGTTCGTATCAAAAGCATGCGATGCTCTAAATGGGACCTCAGCATCACCAACTGATTGTTAACAACCACTTTGAAGTGCTTCAGTTGATTTGGTGTTGAAAAATTAAGAAAATCAGTGAAAGAACAAGGTTCACACTGTTTTTGAATTTCAAATTTGAAGGCAACAGAGAGTCCACATGCACTAGCACATTTTTAAGTGACACACAGAAAAAGATGTGAGGGGTTTATTTATTTATTTTATTATTTATTTATTTTATGTGAGGGGTTTATTTAAACCTGGTCTTGTTAGGAGAGACGGCATCCATCCCACTTTGGATGGAGCAGCTCTCATTTCTAGAAATCTGGCCAATTTTCTTAAATCCTCCAAACCGTGACTATCCAGGGTTGGGACCAGGAAGCAGAGTTGTAGTCTTACACACCTCTCTGCAGCTTCTCTCCCCCTGCCATCCCCTCATTACCCCATCCCCGTAGAGACGGTGCCTGCTCCCAGACCACCAATAACCAGCAAAATCTATTTAAGCATAAAAATTCAAAAGAAAAAAATAATATAGCACCTTCAACTGCACCACAGACTAAAACAGTTAAATGTGGTCTATTAAACATTAGGTCTCTTTCTTCTAAGTCCCTGTTAGTAAATGATATAATAATTGATCAACATATTGATTTATTCTGCCTTACAGAAACCTGGTTACAGCAGGATGAATATGTTAGTTTAAATGAGTCAACACCCCCGAGTTAATTAATCAAAAACCCAGACAGAGCTTTAATTCATTTGAAAGCTTGACTCTTAGTCTTGTCCATCCAAATTGGAAGTCCCAAAAACCAGTTTTATTTGTTATTATCTATCGTCCACCTGGTCGTTACTGTGAGTTTCTCTGTGAATTTTCAGACCTTTTGTCTGACTTAGTGCTTAGCTCAGATAAGATAATTATAGTGGGCGATTTTAACATCCACACAGATGCTGAGAATGACAGCCTCAACACTGCATTTAATCTATTATTAGACTCAATTGGCTTTGCTCAAAATGTAAATGAGTCCACCCACCACTTTAATCATATCTTAGATCTTGTTCTGACTTATGGTATGGAAATTGAAGACTTAACAGTATTCCCTGAAAACTCCCTTCTGTCTGATCATTTCTTAATAACATTTACATTTACTCTGATGGACTACCCAGCAGTGGGGAATAAGTTTCATTACACTAGAAGTCTTTCAGAAAGCACTGTAACTAGGTTTAAGGATATGATTCCTTCTTTATGTTCTCTAATGCCTTATACCAACACAGTGCAGAGTAGCTACCTAAACTCTGTAAGTGAGATAGAGTATCTCGTCAATAGTTTTACATCCTCATTGAAGACAACTTTGGATGCTGTAGCTCTTCTGAAAAAGAGAGCTTTAAATCAGAAGTGCCTGACTCTGTGGTATAACTCACAAATTTGCAGCTTAAAGCAGATAACCCGTAAGTTGGAGAGGAAATGGCGTCTCACTAATTTAGAAGATCTTCACTTAGCCTGGAAAAAGAGTCTGTTGCTCGATAAAAAAGCCCTCCGTAAAGCTAGGACATCTTACTACTCATCACTAATTGAAGAAAATAAGAACAACCCCAGGTTTCTTTTCAGCACTGTAGCCAGGCTGACAAAGAGTCAGAGCTCTATTGAGCCGAGTATTCCTTTAACTTTAACTAGTAATGACTTCATGACTTTCTTTGCTAATAAAATTTTAACTATTAGAGAAAAAATTACTCATAACCATCCCAAAGACGTATCGTTATCTTTGGCTGCTTTCAGTGATGCCGGGTATTTGGTTAGACTCTTTCTCTCCGATTGTTCTGTCTGAGTTATTTTCATTAGTTACTTCATCCAAACCATCAACATGTCTATTAGACCCCATTCCTACCAGGCTGCTCAAGGAAGCCCTACCATTATGTAATGCTTCGATCTTAAATATGATCAATCTATCTTTATTAGTTGGCTATGTACCACAGGCTTTTAAGGTGGCAGTAATTAAACCATTACTTAAAAAGCCATCACTTGACCCAGCTATCTTAGCTAATTATAGGCCAATCTCCAACCTTCCTTTTCTCTCAAAAATTCTTGAAAGGGTAGTTGTAAAACAGCTAACTGATCATCTGCAGAGGAATGGTCTATTTGAAGAGTTTCAGTCAGGTTTTAGAATTCATCATAGTACAGAAACAGCATTAGTGAAGGTTACAAATGATCTTCTTATGGCCTCAGACAGTGGACTCATCTCTGTGCTTGTTCTGTTAGACCTCAGTGCTGCTTTTGATACTGTTGACCATAAATTTTATTACAGAGATTAGAGCATGCCATAGGTATTAAAGGCACTGCGCTGCGGTGGTTTGAATCATATTTATCTAATAGATTACAATTTGTTCATGTAAATGGGGAATCTTCTTCACAGACTAAGGTTAATTATGGAGTTCCACAAGGTTCTGTGCTAGGACCAATTTTATTCACTTTATACATGCTTCCCTTAGGCAGTATTATTAGACGGCATTGCTTAAATTTTCATTGTTACGCAGATGATACCCAGCTTTATCTATCCATGAAGCCAGAGGGGACACACCAATTAGCTAAACTGCAGGATTGTCTTACAGACATAAAGACATGGATGACCTCTAATTTCCTGCTTTTAAACTCAGATAAAACTGAAGTTATTGTACTTGGCCCCACAAATCTTAGAAACATGGTGTCTAACCAGATCCTTACTCTGGATGGCATTACCCTGACCTCTAGTAATACTGTGAGAAATCTTGGAGTCGTTTTTGATCAGGATATGTCATTCAATGCGCATATTAAACAAATATGTAGGACTGCTTTTTTGATTTACGCAATATCTCTAAAATTAGAAAGGTCTTGTCTCAGAGTGATGCTGAAAAACTAATTCATGCATTTATTTCCTCTAGGCTGGACTATTGTAATTCATTATTATCAGGTTGTCCTAAAAGTTCCCTGAAAAGCCTTCAGTTAATTCAAAATGCTGCAGCTAGAGTACTGACGGGGACTAGAAGGAGAGAGCATATCTCACCCATATTGGCCTCTCTTCATTGGCTTCCTGTTAATTCTAGAATAGAATTTAAAATTCTTCTACTTACTTATAAGGTTTTGAATAATCAGGTCCCATCTTATCTTAGGGACCTCATAGTACCATATCACCCCAATAGAGCGCTTCGCTCTCAGACTGCAGGCTTACTTGTAGTTCCTAGGGTTTGTAAGAGTAGAATGGGAGGCAGAGCCTTCAGCTTTTAGGCTCCTCTCCTGTGGAACCAGCTCCCAATTCAGATCAGGGAGACAGACACCCTCTCTACTTTTAAGATTAGGCTTAAAACTTTCCTTTTTGCTAAAGCTTATAGTTAGGGCTGGATCAGGTGACCCTGAACCATCCCTTAGTTATGCTGCTATAGTGTTTCTTTCTCTTTTTGCTCTGTATGCACCACTCTGCATTTAATCATTAGTGATTGATCTCTGCTCCCCTCCACAGCATGTCTTTTTCCTGGTTCTCTCCCTCAGCCCCAACCAGTCCCAGCAGAAGACTGCCCCTCCCTGAGCCTGGTTCTGCTGGAGGTTTCTTCCTGTTAAAAGGGAGTTTTTCCTTCCCACTGTCGCCAAGTGCTTGCTCACAGGGAGTCGTTTTGACCGTTGGGGTTTTTACGTAATTATTGTATGGCCTTGCCTTACAATATAAAGCGCCTTGGGGAAACTGTTTGTTGTGATTTGGCGCTATATAAATAAAATTGATTGAATTGATTGATTATTTTTAAAGCAGACAGTGTTGTCATTCATTCCTTTTGTTACAGATGCGGCTGCCGTCCAAACCCTACTCCAGTTTACCCATCTACTCGATCGGCTCAACCAACACTCTTCCAGAGACAGGATTACTGCACTGGTTGCTATAAGACAAGGTCTCTCAGCAGCTGGAGGGGCGGAGCCATCAGCAGTGGGAGGAGCTTTGGGGTCTCCCACTTTAAGAGAAGCAAAAACAGGAGGGTCCAAACGAGCTGGAAAAAGCTCAGGGGTGGCAGCCGCTAAATCTGAGAAATCCTGCAGCAGCCCTCGTCGCCACAGTATTCAGAAGACCATGTCCAAGTAAGATTACAGAAATGGATCATCCACGTGCTGCCATGGATAAAGTGTGCGGCTGCTGCTGTTCAGGTCATTGACCAGATCATCCTGTGTAGTTCTGAGCTTTCTCAGAATCATCCTTACCCCACAAAGTGAAATCTTGCATGGAATCCCAGACCGAGGGAGACTGACAGTCATCTTGTGTTTCTTCCACTTTCTAATAAATAATCATAACAGTTGTTTTCTTCTACCAAGCTGCTTGCCTGTTGTCCTGTAGTCCATCCCAGCCTTGTGCAGGTCTACAGTTTTGTCCCTGGTGTCCTTAGACAGCTCTTTGGTCTTGGCTATGGTGGACAGGTTGGAGTGTGATTAATTCCATGTGTGAACAGGTGTCTTTTATACAGGTAACAGGTGCAATTAATACAGGTCTGTGAGAGCCAGAATTCTTGCTGGTTGGTAGGTGTTCAAATACTTATTTGCAGCAGTAACATACAAATAAATTATTAAAAAATCATACATTGTGATTTCCGGATTTTTTTTTTTTTTTTTAGATTATGTCTCTCACAGTGAACATGCACCCAAGATGAAAATTTCAGACCCCTCCATGATTTCTAAGTGGGAGAACTTGCAAAACTGCAGGGTGTTCAAATACTTATTTTCCTCACTGTATATGTCTGAAATTCAGTTTGCATTTATGAAATTCCGTGCAGGTTAAACGTGGCAGACACAGAGTATTTGGAATATTTGTTTTAGCAAGTGTTCAGGAGTCTCATACAGCAGTCTCTTATAAATGTTATGAAAGTCATAAAAATTTACATTTTGGTAGTATAATGTTCATTTGCAATTGTTGTCATGTGGTTTCTTTATGTTGTTTTGACTGCAGCGACTTTCTAGTGCGCAAGGGATTATAGGATATCAAAATAGGGCAACTAAATACCACAAATCTATTAGTCTCATTCAGTACATACAACCACAATCATGGGAACAACTGCTGACTTGACAGTTATCAATCAATCAATCAATTTTTTATATAGCGCCAAATCACAACAAACAGTTGCCCCAAGGCGCTTTATATTGTAAGGCAAGGCAACAGACTCTTTTTCCAGGCTAAGTGAAGATCTTCTAAATTAGTGAGACGCCATTTCCTCTCCAACTTACGGGTTATCTGCTTTAAGCTACGAGTTTGTGAGTTATACCACAGAGTCAGGCACTTCTGATTTAAAGCTCTCTTTTTCAGAGGAGCTACAGCATCCAAAGTTGTCTTCAATGAGGATGTAAAACTACTGACGAGATACTCTATCTCACTTACAGAGTTTAGGTAGCTACTTTGCACTGTGTTGGTATATCAATCAATCAATCAATTTTTTTATATAGCGCCCAATCAATCAATCAATCAATTTTTTTATATAGCGCCAAATCACAACAAACAGTTGCCCCAAGGCGCTTTATATTGTAAGGCAAGGCCATACAATAATTATGTAAAACCCCAACGGTCAAAACGACCCCCTGTGAGCAAGCACTTGGCTACAGTGGGAAGGAAAAACTCCCTTTTAACAGGAAGAAACCTCCAGCAGAACCAGGCTCAGGGAGGGGCATTAGAGAACATAAAGAAGGAATCATATCCTTAAACCTAGTTACAGCGCTTTCTGAAAGACTTCTAGTGTAATGAAACTTATTCCCCACTGCTGGGTAGTCCATCAGAGTAAATGTAAATGTTATTAAGAAATGATCAGACAGAAGGGAGTTTTCAGGGAATACTGTTAAGTCTTCTATTTCCATACCCTAAGTCAGAACAAGATCTAAGATATGATTAAAGTGGTGGGTGGACTCATTTACTTTTTGAGCAAAGCCAATAGAGTCTAATAATAGATTAAATGCAGTGTTGAGGCTGTCATTCTCAGCATCTGTGTGGATGTTAAAATCGCCCACTATAATTATCTTATCTGAGCTAAGCACTAAGTCAGACAAAAGGTCTGAAAATTCACAGAGAAACTCACAGTAACGACCAGGTGGACGATAGATAATAACAAATAAAACTGGTTTTTGGGACTTCCAGTTTGGATAGACAAGACTAAGAGTCAAGCTTTCAAATGAATTAAAGCTCTGTCTAGGTTTTTGATTAATTAATAAGCTGGAATGGAAGATTGCTGCTAATCCTCCGCCCCGGCCCGTGGTACGAGCATTCTGACAGTTAGTGTGACTCGGGGGTGTTGACTCATTTAAACTAACATATTCATCCTGCTGTAACCAGGTTTCTGTAAGGCAGAATAAATCAATATGTTGATCAATTATTATATCATTTACCAACAGGGACTTAGAAGAGAGAGACCTAATGTTTAATAGACCACATTTAACTGTTTTAGTCTGTGGTGCAGTTGAAGGTGCTATATTATTTTTTCTTTTGAATTTTTATGCTTAAATAGATTTTTGCTGGTTATTGGTGGTCTGGGAGCAGACACCGTCTCTACGGGGATGGGGTAATGAGGGGATGGCAGGGGGAGAGAAGCTGCAGAGAGGTGTGTAAGACTACAACTCTGCTTCCTGGTCCCAACCCTGGATAGTCACGGTTTGGAGGATTTAAGAAAATTGGCCAGATTTCTAGAAATGAGAGCTGCTCCATCCAAAGTGGGATGGATGCCGTCTCTCCTAACAAGACCAGGTTTTCCCCAGAAGCTTTGCCAATTATCTATGAAGCCCACCTCATTTTTTATCCAGAAAACACTCAGTGACACCCTCCACGAGGAGGGTAAGCCACAGAAGGCCATTGCTGAAAGGGCTGACTGTTCACAGAGTGCTGGATCAATGCATATTCATGGCAAGTTGAGAGGAAGGAAAAGGAGTGGTCAGAAAAGACGCACAAACAACAAGGATGACCGCAGCCTGTTAGGCAAAGCCAGTTCAAGAACTTAGGGGTGTTTCACAATGAGTGGACTGAGACTGGAGTCGGTGCATAACGAGCCACCATGCACAGATGTGTCCAGGAAATGGACTTGAAGTGTCATAGTCCAGGTGTCAAACCAATCCTGAACTGGAGACAATGTCAGGAGCATCTTAGTGAGGCATTAAAATGGCACCTGCATCACTTTAGCTACTAGCAATGGCATACTGGTTATGTGCTGTTTTGTGCCAGGTGGAAAATCAATCAATCAATCAATCAACCAACCTACGTACCTAATCTGAACATAATTACTTTTGAGCACCAAGTCTGAGACATTGAGCCAAATTGTATATGCAGATTACTGAAATTGCTCTCCTGTTCCCATATTCCATTTAGGCTTTCGAAGCACGGTTCATTAAAGTCTCATGATGAGCTGGAGCTTCCCCCAGAGCTGACAGAGGACTGGGCGACCAGGGAGGTGTGTGTGGACTGCAAGAGGTTCATCTCTGACATCATCACCTCCAGCAAGCACAGCCTTTCATTGGCTACCAAGCGGGCTCGCTTAAAACGCAAGACTCAGTCCTTTTACATGTCATCCCCTAAAGGCCGGGAGGAGTACCGGCCCTCTGAGCGAACAATCAATGAGATCTAAAACTCTGCATTAAATCGTCTCAAAGGCTTCGGACACGATGGTTCTCTACAAGTCTACTTCAGTCTGACAGAGCTGCTGTTTTTTTTTGGGTTTTTTTGCCGGGTTCTGTTCTTCATGTACAGCACACTGTAGACCTACTAATCATTTTTATAAACTCTATCAGAGATCTTCCTCTGTCAATACAAAATTTCAATGACATCAATAAGCACAAACCTGACTGATGTGATGTGAAGCATCGTGAAGAATATCATCTATCTTTTCTACCTTGTGGGGATTTGATTTTTGTGTGTATGATTGAGGAAAAGTTGCCCTCTGTTTTCGACTGGATTTATCATTTATGATGCTCTATTGAGCATTTTTGCACCACAGCAGCTACTTCAAGAACTAGGAGCCTTTTCAGGAACTTGTTTTTCCCTCCTGCAGGGAAAGAAGTTGGCAATGGATCTGGAAGTACTTTGTGGAACTTGATGTTATGTTCTCCAGCTCAGACAGTTTGGCCTGCAAGAACCATGTGGTCCCTTTTCAGAGTAGTTCTTGGTAAAGTACAACCCCAATTCCAATGAAGTTGGGACATTGTGTGAAATGTAAATATAAACAGAAAACAATGATTTGCAAATCCTCTTCAACCTATATTCAACTGAATACACCACAAAGACAAGATATTTAATGTTCAAACCGATAAACTTTATTGTTTTTGTGCAAATATTTGCTCATTTTGAAATGGATGCCTGCAACACATTTCAAAAAAGCTGGGACAGTGGTATGTTTACCACTGTGTTATATCACCTTTCCTTCTAACAACACTCACTAAGCGTTTGGGAACTGAGGACACTAATTATGAGAGTTGTGATTGCGTATAAAAGCAGCATCCCCAAAAGGCTCAGCTGTTCACAAGCAAAGATGGGGTGAGGATCACCACTTTGTGAACAACTGCATGAAAAAAATAGTCCAACATTTTAAGATCAGTGTTTCTCAACATTCAATTGCAAGGAATTTAGGGATTCCATCATCTACAGTCCATAATATAATCAGAAGATTCAGAGAATCTGGAGAACTTTTCTGCACGTAAGCAGCAAGCCGAAAACCAACATTTGAATGCCCGTGACCTTCGATCCATCAAGTGGCATTGCATTAAAAACTGACATAATTGTGTAAAGGATCTTACCGCTGTGGGCTCAGGAACACTTCAGAAAACCATTGACAGTTAACACAGCTTGTCGCTACGTCTACAAGTGCAAGTTAAAACTCTACCATGCAAAGCAAAAGCCATACATCAACAACATCCGAAAATGCCGCCGCCTTCTCTGGACCCGAGCTCATTTGAAATGGACAGATGCAAAGTGGAAAAGTGTGCTGTGGTCTGATGAGTCCACATTTCAAATTGTTTTTGGAAATCATGGACGTCGTGTCCTCCTGACAAAAGAGGAAAGACCATCCAGATGTTACAAGCGCAATGTTCAAAAACCAGCATCTGTGATGGTATGGGGTGTGTTAGTGCCCATGGCATGGGCAACTTACACATCTGTGATGGCACCATCAATGCTGAAAGGTACATCCAGATTTTGGAGCAACACATGCTGCCATCCAAGTTTGAACATTAAATATCTTGTCTTTGTGGTGTATTTAATTGAATATAGGTTGAAGAGGATTTGCAAGTCACTGTATTCTGTTTTTATTTACATTTTACACAACGTCCCAACTTCATTGGAATTAGGGTTGTTTCTAATTTAGTTCTGATACGTTGATGCAAAAGTTTTTCCTGGTTCACTGTTTGTTTTGGTTCTTTGAACTGATTGAGCAGACTGAGTAAACAGCATCATTTGTTTGTGGTTTTAGTGCCAAATATTTAGTTCTTTCTCATCCATGTGTGATTAAAGAAACACTATTTTTTTTACCTTGTCCATGGACGTTTTCAGCTGCGCCTGTATGGATGATTTAGAAAATAACCAACCGACTTTACAAGAAAGGAAGCTACATTTTGGCCGTTGGCAGTGGTACTTTCTCTGATGAGTGCCATTTTAGTTCCCGAAGTATTTGATTCATGATCTTGCAGCGCGGTCACTCCACGCAACTTCTTATCTCACCTGCCAAACTTGACGTCGACTTCGCAAATGATCAGAAAAACATTTTGCATGTCACACCTAAAACCTGCACTCATGTCAAATAGTCAGGGACAGAACCATGGAAACCACACGTGCTATGTTTAACTTGAACACGTCTACAACCAATGAGGCAATTTTTGACAAAAAAAAAAAATCACATTTCCAAAAATTAGCACCCTGGTTGAATAATAAACAACAACAAAAAAGGAAAAGACACAAAACATGTTAGATCTTTTTCCCTTTTTTAAATTTATAATTTTTGGAAATCCATCCAAATACATCCATCCATCCATCCATTTTCTTCCGCTTTATCTGGAGTCGGGTCGCGGGGGCAGCAGCTCAAGCAAAGCCGCCCAGACCTCCCGATCCACACACACCTCCTCCAGCTCCTCCGGGGGAACCCCAAGGCGTTCCCAAGCCAGCCGAGAGATGTAGTCCCTCCAGCGTGTCCTGGGTCTTCCCCGGGGCCTCCTCCCAGTGGGACATGCCCGGAACACCTCTCCAGCGAGGCGTCCAGGGGGCATTCGGAAAAGATGCCCGAGCCACCTCAACTGACTCCTTTCGACGTGGAGGAGCAGCAGCTCGACTCCGAGCTCCTCCCGAGTGACCAAGCTCCTCACCCTATCTCTAAGGGAGCGCCCAGCCACCCTGCGGAGGAAACTCATCTCGGCCGCTTGTACCTGCTGTGGTTGTACAGGGACCGGATAGCCCTTAGCAAAGGACCCCGGACCCCGTACTCCCGGAGCACTCCCCACAGGGTGCCCCGAGGGACACGGTCGAATGCCTTCTCCAGATCCACACTCCCATGAACCCTCGAGCACCCGATGGCGCGTGTAATGCAGCAGAGTATAAAAATTTCAAAGTTAGTCATGGGTGACCTTTTCTGATCAAATACAAAAACAAACAAATCAGTGGAGTGACGATCTGTTATGGACACTCTAACAGTACAAAAGGCACAACACAAGACTGGCCAAACATGCCACCATGTATAAATCATTGCTTGCGTCAGATTTCACTGAAATCCATTCACATATTATTAAGATAGTGTGTTGACAAACTGGATTAAACTCTTGAGCACCTTTGGGGATCCAATACAGACCTGGACTCACCCTGTTTTTTTTAAAGCATACGTATTTTGCAATCTGACATTTGTACATTATTCTTTTATTTCTGCTCAGAAAGAAACGCAGGGTCGTCTTGGTTTTTTTGCCTTGTGATATTTTACATGGAATATCTGCATATTTTTACATTTTTTAACATACATTTGCTATGGTCGATACATATGTATGTACATATTTTTTCATTTAAGGTATTCACATGAAGTGTTTACTCTTGTGGCAAATATATATGCTCCATTTACTGTAAATGTAAGTGCATTTATTTCTCGATTTGTCTTTGCATCGTGTCGAAACAAAATTTAATTTCTGCCTTAAAGATGCCTTTTATAACCTCACTTATGTGAACCAGCGATCCACTGTTACTGTACATATATTTTTTTGAAAGTGGTTTATGTTCCCTTGATGACATCGGATCTCTGAGAGGGAAACACACGTTCAGGTCAACGTGCACTTTGTGTACGTGATGCATGTATTACAGTATAACTCGTACCTTCTGTCTGTTTCCTAGCAAATGTGACTGTGCAGAGATCATGATGGTACAAAAATAAAGATTAATGCAACACCAGACAAATGTGTGTGTTTTTTTTTTTTATTATTCAGTCATAAATAATATATAATAAATACAGACAAAACTAATTTCTGAATTCACTCTCACCTGTATTTAAACAAAACTGGTACAAAGATATTTACATTCCCATTAAAACGTTTGGCAATTTTAAAAAAATAGAAAATAACACAATAACATCGAACAAAATTACAAACTCTGTCCCTGATGCAAAACATCCAAGAAAAAAATCAAAATTTTATTATTTTCCATTACTTCAGGAATAAATACTGCAAATATTGCTTTGTAAAATAAGCAGAGTTTTCAAAAGGACAACAATAATAAGTGTAAAAAAAACCCTGATCAAACATATCAGTAAAATATGGCTTTAAGTCACTAACATATTCAACAGGTATAACTGCTGCAACCAGGTGAGAGTCAACCATTCATACAAGTTTTTGGACGTCATATCACAGGATGTGGCTACTGGTACGAGACGTTTCCCGCGGAGTGGTGCTCCAACACTGAGCAGCTACAACAACCCAGTTTGTATCACTACTGCGTATTATTACTACTAACCCAGTAGCACCATGCAGTGATTATCCATATGTACCCTTGCTCTTATGTTCTGTGGCTATGAGATACATGAGATCTTGCGGGCTTTCCTGCCAAATTTTAAATGGTAGCACAAGTTCCATGCAAAGATTAAAAATTTTACAATGTTAAAGAGTTTTTTTTTTTTTTTTTTTTAGGAAACCTCTCATAAGTAGTTTGCACTGCAGTACACTGTTAATCACCACATGGCAGCTGCTTGGTGTCAAAGTGCCACTGCACGGAAATACTTCATAACCGTAGCCTCGTCGTACAACATTCTAGCATACTAGCTTAGCAGCCACACTGCGCTAACAACAGTGCTTTGCAACAAAGCCAACAAGAGATCGAGGGCCGCTGATATCGCTGTATGTGTTGCTCTGCTTGTGAATGTAGCTAAAACAAAACCTTTTGATTCAGCTTTTTGATTCGTTCTGATTCAATAAATAACATATACAGTAGAAACAAACCAAAATGACTTTCAGTACTAAACACTACAAAGTAGCTTACTGTTGTTGACCATAGGTCATACGTCATATAAATGATGTATTTACTGTGACATCATTATGTCCGTTATTACTTCTGCCAAGAAAGCAACATGTTTGGCCTGTTTGTCTGTCAGCAAAATAGCTTTTAATTTTAAAAAAATGAATGGATTTCAATCAATTTGGTAGAAATGTTGAATGTGGGGTGAATAAAAGTTGATTACATTTTGAACCTGCTCCAGGATCATTTTATTTTAAATTAATATTTCATTTCCCCCACCTGTAAACTTAAGAACAGATTGGAGTGAGAGATCTTGGTGGAGGTCTGCACTCTCACGACTCTTTAAAGTTCACTGACAAAAATTTTACCAGCTGCTAAAATTAATTTAGCATCAGTCTTTTCAAAGACTCATTCAGAAAATCAAAAGATTCATTGAGGTTGAACTGAGCGGCACTTTCATGTATGTTGGACTCCGTTTTCCCCGCCTGAAGGTCAAAGTGCAGTCGTGGACCTTCTTTAATCGTCTGCGTCCGTTAACTGTGTCTGCTCCATGTGCATGTGGTTGTTGTTGCCAATGACGACACACTGAAGATGAGACCGATGGATGGTGATGCTGCGAGTCTCTGCTGATGGAGGAGGTGGAAGACGAACGGCCTGTGCTGCCCCCCTCCTGTCCAATCTGCGCTGCATCTCGTCTTTCTGTACAAAAACAAAACAAAAAAACAAACAAAAAAAAAACATTTTCTTATTTCTTCAAAACTGCAGCTGGGTGTCTAAATACGTCATAAAACCACAGCAGCTGTTTTCTCCACATGGTTTTCCATGACACTGGCGCTTTTACACTGCGGAATTCAGTGTCTTGTTCAACAGCATTTCAACACAACAGAAAAGGCTGGAACGAATGACCTTTCAGTCCCTCTCACCCCAATCAACAGCAGCCTCTTTTCAATTTGATTTATTATGTTGAAATTTTACATTATCTAGGGTTTAAAGAGTTCTGTTCTGATGCTAAACACTGAGATAAGACAAGACAGGATGGAAACCACTTCAAAATGTTTTTGGCTGTTTTTAATTGGTTTTAAGTAGCTCGTACCTTTGACGAAAGGCACAAATTCTATTTATTCTTGTTACATTAAAAATGATATGATTTTAAACATATTTTTCGACTGATAGGCTGAATTAAGATGTTTTTAAGCCATGTTAAATAAGATCTAACCAGTTAAGTGTTTTAGCTATTTTTTATTGGTACAAATTGTATTGATTCTTCTTTAAATTAAAAATAATCCAGTTTTAAACAGATCTTTTCTTACAATAGACTGAATTAAGATGATTTTGAGACACATTAAATAGGATATGAACCAGTTTTAAAATTATTTTCATTGGTATTATTGGTTTTAACAGTACCACACATTTGATGAAAATATGCAAACTGTATTTAATCTTGATCTGTTAAACAATCTAGTTTTAAACATTTGATGGGACTTTCAATTATTATATACATCTGCCAAGGATGTATAAAGGTACACATGCACAGGCGAGCCGGAGTAGAGGAAAAAAGATCCCAACCCACTCCAGATAAAGAAATCATCACATCCAAGAAGGAATCACACTTCAAATGGTCAAAACTATTGCAATATGGCAAAGTAAGCCGATTATAAGTTTTTTTGGTCAGCTTCATTAACTCACGGTTTCAGATAACTCACGGTCCAATTTTGCCAGTTAACGGGGCTTACCTGTATATATAAATCACTTTTAATGTACTAAATAAGGTAATTCACTTTAAATTTCATTGTATTATCTGCAATGACAAAAAACAAAACAAAAAAAAATTCTATTCTATTCATAGATTCATAGAAGCTGACTGAAACCAGTTAAAAATTAGTTTGGCTATTTTTATTGGTTTTAAGCAGCACTATGATCTTTGATGAAAAGGTGCAAATTGTATTTAATCTTATTATATTAAAAAGTTAATGTGCAGCCGATCTGCTCTGTGTCAGCCTGATCCCATCAGATCTCAGAAGTTAAGCAGTGCGGGGCCTGGTTAGTACATGGATGGGAGACCTCTTTGGAACACCAGCGGCTGTGTGTGTTTCTCCAGGTTACACTGGACTTGTATCAAGAAGGGCAGCTGGCATAAAACTTGTGCCAAATACCGATGTGGATCTGGCTGTATCCACTGTGGTGACCCTGACCTACAACTGGAGCAGCCAAATGGACAACAGCAACATATTAAAAGTTAATTTGCTTTAAAACTGTTCTATTCTAATGATAGGCTGACTTAAAACATAAGTTCCAGGCTTTCATCCGTATTTGCCTCTTTATTTATTTCATCCCCTTCTGACCCAGCTTTGTTTTATTAATTATTTTCATGATTTGGTTATTCTCGTTCTAGTTTTGCCTTGTTACTTTGTTTTTTGTTGCTTTCATACTTCTGCTATTGTCTGTCCATTCTAGTTTGTTCTGCTGGTTTATGTTTGCATTTTTATCACGTTTTTTTTTTGTTCTCATTTGTTCTATGTATTATCTATTGTGCTTTAGTGTTGGGTTTTGTTAATCACTGAGTCTGTTTCATTTATAGTTTGTTTAGTCACTCTGTTTTCTTAGTCTGTTCTAGCTTACGTTTTGTCTTAGTGTTTATTCTCTAATCAAGTCTCATGCAGTTTCTTGTTGCTTATTATTTTCTGTTCCTATTTTAGTTCTCATGTTCATGACCTATGCTATGTTCCTGTTCGCTGTTATATTTTATTCTGTCCTCCGTCTCTGTTCTCTGTTTTCCTCACGCCCCTCCGATTATGTTCTCTCTGCACCTGCCATGTGCCCGTCTCTCACTTTGACTCTGTCTGCTTTGTGTTTCCTTTCACTCACGCTCTGTGCACCTGTTCACACATCTTTGTCTTTTCTTCTCTCCACCTTGTGTTGTCCTCCCTCACTGTCTTGCACAATGTAGTATCTTTGTTCACTAGCCACGTCCCCCTTTCTAGCTCCTTCTCCTCACGGGCACCTCGTTAACACCACCTGTTCCTCATCTCACATCCTGATTAGCCCACCTGTATTTAAACCTCACAGTCCTTCACTTCCCTGCCAGATTGTTGTCTCGTACACTTTCCAGCGCCATTCATAGTCCTGATTTTTCTCTTGCCATTGTTCCAAATCCTGCTCTGTATTCTTCGACCATGCCTCTGCCTCATCCCAGATGTCGGTCGGTGTTCTGCTCGTGCCTCTGAACCCTGCTCGTTTTGACTGCGTATCAGCCTGACCCTGCTCGTACCTCTGCCGCGGATGGCTGCCTACATGTGTACTGAACCCGATGCTGAATAAAGACCATGTTTTCCTCCACACCTAAGCCTATTCTGGGAGTCTGTATTGCGGCTCCCGGTGCCAGGCTGCTGCCCGCTGTGACAGTGAGGGGTTGACACACACAGCGAGTCCATCAGTCTCCACGCACAGTCTGGCTCTGGAGGAACTGCACCAACCAGTTTTCTTCTTTTTATTTGTTTAATTATTTTTTTGAGGACTGCAGTGGTGATAAGGTTAATGCTGCCGGCCGGCGACAATCCCCGAGCACACAGGGAACATGCGAACTACACCTGTTGGGAAGATACAGACGAGGCAACCTGGATTTATTATTTTTATTTTTATTCTTTGTGAGGACGTCAATGGAAATAAGATGAGAGGTGGCTGTTTGTTCCAGAGGATCACAGCACCTCATCAGCGGAAGACTGTACAATACAGGGCAGTAGATCCAATGGATGTTGTGTGGGTCGCTGAAGAGGAGGTACTGCTGGCCTGCCACCACCAGAGGGCGCCCTGCTTGAAGTGCGGGCTTCAAGCACAAGAGGGCGCTGGAGCAACAGAGAAGGACAGCTGTCACTCATCAACAGCACCAGCTGTCACTCATTCTACTATCATCCACATCATCATAAAAGCCGGACCGCAACTCCACCTCCCCGCCGAGAAATCAGCTACCACTCAGGTAACCTTCTCTGCTGTGACTTACTGAGACTGAATATTGTTCTGTGTGCAGCCGTTTGTCCTGTGGATACAGTCTTCTGCTGGATTGGCGTATAGTGTGGGTTTACGACGTCCTCGCCTCTCACTCCTTCCAGAGAAGCGACTGACAGGAGCTGCACGGGTGTTTCTGTTTCTGGAGGTGGAGGTTCTCCCTCCCGGAGGAACTGAGTACGGAGAGATTACTGGGTGTGTATTCACACACCCCAATTAAACTGTTTCTGTTTCTGCCAGCAGTACCAGGTCTGACAGCTGGAGACGGTGGCCACCTGGGACCCAGGACTTAGCGGCTCCGGTGTTCTTCAGATCCGTTGGCGGTGGAAGCCGTGTGGGATCCGGCTCTTCTCTGGACAGACATCTTCTATCCTCGAGCCTGCCCCCACGTCACCTTGTGTATGATTGACTGTACTCCTCAACTGCAATTGTCTGTATTCCGTTGTGCAATTCACAACATTAAATTGTTACTTTTTGGCTTAAATCCATTGTCCGTTCATTAACGCCCGCTGTTGTGGGTCCGTGTCACTACACTTTCCCAACAATGGAGACAATAATATTTGATGAGACACAGTTTCTGGACATGATTTTACAAGTCTGTGAGTGGCTGTCTGCACTTTTCTTCTTGTTCTTTAATAATTATTTATTTTAGTTTATTATTTGTGGTGTTTTTTTTCTTCCATGCCTAAAGTCTGGGGAATTTTCACAGCTTCTTTCACATAATACGAGCAGCTCGCTCTATGGTATAGAAAGGCACAAACTGGAAATGGCACAAAAAATCTGCCCCGTGGGGAAAAAGCCACAAACTGGACAACATGGTTGTATAAAGCCACAAACCGATGGTAGACAAAGCCACAAACCAGAAATGATGTGGTGAGATGCTGAAGAGCTTCGCTCATTCATGTCCGCGACACATAGATACTAACAGTAATATAATATTCCACAGTCATCCTGAGCACTTTGTGTGCAAATGTGTCATCACTTCAGCCACGCCAGTGCCGTTCGACTTCCAGATATGCACCATGCGGCTTGTCAGTGGCTCTCCCACGATATGTGTGCAGACTGCTCGAGATTTGTAGCCGTATTTTCATCACCGCTCTGGACAGTGTTCAACCGACAGTCGATCGTCCTGGATGAACGTGTCAGCAGGACCAATTCAGTGAGATTTCAAGTGAAAAAGTTGTCACCTCTTTGCCTGTTTTGGTGTGACTTTGTGTCTCCACCTACTGTCCACCAGTCACAGCCCAGTGAGATACTCTTACTGGTTCTCTTGGGCAGCTCAATGGAGAGAAACCGGCTCTAAATTAAATATTTGTTATTCTAACACTGTGACAGAGTGTGTATATACCATGGAGAAGATCCAAGCTGCACAACCTTCTTGGGAAAAAAAAAAATACAGATAAAAATCATGTGACCGCTTTTGTGCCATTACTCACCGTGCACTTGTGACTCAGCTTCCTGCAGACCAGGCTGATTTTCTACAACTGCAGTGTTGTGATTTCCAATGACGCAGTGAATTAAGGTTGCGTTGCTGATGTTGAGAATCAAAACGTTGGATGGTGAACTCAGAAGACCGACTGCTGATGTGTGGGTGAACGACAAAGAGGAAGAGAAAACAGAATGTGAGAATGGGAAGTTATAAATTCCAAAACAATACAACATACAAACATGGTCACAAACTTCCCTATTGTTGCTGAAATTTCCCAACAAGCTGCCTTAATTAACAGCTGAAGACACTAAACACAGTTTAATGCATGTTAAGGATTTTACTTCATGGCTCTTTATGAAATGCAGCCAGTCTCATTGAGGGGTACAAACGCAGATTTTGTTATGTTACTGTTGGAATCAATATTCAGTTAATTGTTTAGTTGACAGACATAAAAGAACCTGCACCAATTACAACTGTTAATTACTCATTTAGCATTTAATGAGCAAGAATGCCAACAACCCTGTTTGCTGCTTGTTTTTGGGGGTTTTTGTCAGTAAACTGCATATTTCTTGATTCTGATCTAAAGAAATAAAAAATGAGCAAACTAAAAAGATGTCCAATGACTGGATTCACTTGTTGTAGACAAACATCAATTAATTTAAAAATAATTAACAGAGTGACTATGCAAAACATTGACCGTTTTCTTGAGAGTTCATGGAGATCTTTGGGAAGCACAAAGTGGACTTTACCTTGAGTCGTTTTATCCTCAACATGCTGATGAGTTTGAGCTTTAAGGAAGGAAAAATAGACACAAAGTTACATTTTACTAATAGCAGAAAATGTCAAGAAATACCCTGACCTAAGCCCAAATAATGACTGAAACCTTTGATCTGGATTCCCAGCTACTTCCGTATCCCGACCTCATACTCTCACGAGCGCCACAAGCTTAGCTTACGTCAAGCTAAAAGTGGACGCTCTCGTTTTGGTCAACTATACAGTTTTTGTATATTCTGTGTTAGTACGCGCAGCGGCCAACGTGCTTGAAGAATTCCTGTGCAAAAAGTAGTTCCCAAACAATGCTGTATTTGCAATGACAGTGTGTTTTCATGGGTAACTAAAACATAAGGAGTATATTTGGCACAAGAACTTGTGTATCTCGTGTGTTTTTACGCCTACATGATCGTAAGTCAATACTCACGCTCATCCAGGAGCATCTTCTCATGTTGGATGTTGGCAAACTCAGCACTGGGTCAGGCAAAAGTAGTCCGGCGAGCTATCCCACAATGCCAAAACAGCAGAGATGATGCTCCAATGAGCGCAGCACCCTGAGCAGGGTGTTCCGACCTCTGTTGTAGCCCATGTGGAGGTCACATGGATTTGGCACAGTTTGTGTGGAGGTTACATGAAAATTCAGTAAGGTATATCTTATATATTATATTCCAATTCTAAGGTGGAACTATGCCAGTTTCCAAGTTACATGTTTCCAAGTATTTAAGTCACGTGGGTCTGGTGCAGCTCATGTGGTGGTCTTGTGGTTTTGGTGCAGTTTGAGTGGAAGTCACATGACTGTGGTGCAGCACATGTGGAGGCCTTGTGGTTCTAGTGCGGTGCTTGTGGAGGTTACATATTTCCAAGTATTGAAGTCACGTGGTTCTGTAGTGTCTCTTGTAGAAGTCACATGGCTCTGGTGCGACGCGTGTGGAGGTTATATGTTTCCAAGTATTGAAGTCACATGATTCTGGTGTGCCACACGTGGAGGTCTTGTGGTTCTGGTGCAGCTCATGTGGAGGTTACGTGTTTCCAAGTATTGAAGTCATGTGGTGCTGGTGTGTCTCTTGTGGAAGTCTCATGATTGTGGTGTGGCTTGTGTGGCGGTCCCACAGTTCTGGGGTGGTTAGTACATGCATCGTGTTTGCAGTTGAGAGCTCACCCAACTTGACCATAACCATCTTTGAAACCACAAAAAACATTTGTTGCTGTTGTTGTCATCGTGTGTGTGTGTGTGTGTCTGTATTTTACTGATTTATCGACCTTTAACCAACACCCCCCCCCCCAAAAAAAACAACTATTCTAATAGATATAACAAAAGTGCAGTTCATGTTTCCCTTAAATTTAAAATTTGACCTCAGACAAAGTTGGTGACCAAGAAAAAGTGCATGTACATGTCACTGGATGAGTTATGGGCCAAAATGTTAGTAAGGCTGCAAGGTCATAGGTCATGCTCAGGTATAATTATGACATTACAAGTAATAATTATTAAAGTTATGATCATATTTATGTGTTAGAAATGTATAATTTATTGACAATAAGTCAGAATTATATGTCGAAGGCAAAATAAAGCTGGCCAGCTGGTTGATGACTAGTTCAAATCCCACTCCTGCTACCTGTCTGTGTCCTTGGACAAGACATTTTATCTACATGGTCTCAGTCCACCCAGCTGTACACGGCTGGGGAAGTAACCTGAGACGGACTGGCATCATCTGCTTCACACTATGGAATCTGGGCGTAAGCACAGACACCAACGGGCCTCAGGGAATTATGAAAAACAAAGGTAACTTATTGAACCTGCAAAAATGAGCTTCCCATCTATAAAAGTATAATGTGGAGACAATGTTCATGGTGTTTTTAGAAACTGTAGTCAGGGTGTGAACACTGAGCGTTGTGAATCATTTATCACCTGGAGAGCACAGTGACTTCAGCGGGTTGCAGGCAAGCTGACAAAGTCCTCTGGAGCTCTTTTGCACCACCTTCTTCATCACCTGGGCCATGTCCTCCATCTCACAGGCTTTCTGAAGACACAAAAAAACCCAAAACCTCAACATATACAAGAACTTTGTAATCTTTAAAATGCTTTCTGAGCAAACTTATTACTGAGCTCATTGTTGTGTGGGCCGCTGAAGAGGAGGTACTGCTGGCCCACCACCACCAGATGGCGCCCTGCTTGGAGTGCGGGCTTCAAGCACAAGAGGGCGTTGGAGCCACTGGGAGTGACAGCTGTCACTTATCATCTGCACCAGCTGTCACTCATCCAACTCATCACCATAAAGGCCGGACTGCAACTCCACCTCCTCGCTGAGAAATCAGCTACCACTCAAGGTAACCTTCTCTGCTGTGATTTTCTAAGACTAAACATTGTTCTGTGTGCAGCCGTTTTCCTGCGGATACAGTCTGAAGCTGGACTGGCGGATAGTGTGAGTGCGACGTCTTCGCCTCTCACTCCTTCCAGGGAAGTGACTGACAGGAGCTGCACGGGTGATTCTGTTTCTGGAGGTGGAGGTTCTCCCTCCCGGAGGAACTGAGCAAGGAAAAATTACTGGGTGTGTCTTCACACACCCACCATTAACTGTTTCTGTTTCTGCCAGCAGTACCAGGTCTGACAGCTGGAGACGGTGGCCACCTGGGACTCGGGACTTGGCGGCTCCGGTGTTCTTCAGATCCGTTGGCGGTGGAAGCCGTGTGGGATCCGGCTCTTCTCTGGACAGACGTCTTCTATCCTCGAGCCTGCCCACACGTCACCTTGTGTATGATTGACTGTACTCCTCAGTTGTTATTGTCTGTATTCCGTTGTGCAATTCACAACATTAAATTGTTACTTTTTGGCTTATCCATTGTCCGTTCATTAACGCCCCCTGTTGTGGGTCCGTGTCACTACACTTTCACAACACTCACTGTGCAAAAACCACTTTATGGACTTTATATCTCAGCATAAAACACGTTAAATTAAATCAACCAAAACTCTGTATACTGTGTTCATTTGCACATTTCCATGCATGGTAACAAATTGCTACATTTGTGTTTTTTTCTGAAATGTCTTTGTACTTATCAGTATTGTTGATTTATTATTTCCAGTATGCATTATTCCCTTAATCCATCCATCCTAGGCTTCAGAACACCTTCCGAATCTAGGAAAAAATTTCAAATATTTCATGTAAAAAACTTCTATTAAATCAATGGGACTCTGTCAAATCCAAAGTGAAAGCCTGTATCAAGATGAATTCTGAATACTGAAGTCTTTGATAGCTGTAAAAAAATTCACCAATAATTATTTACATTGACAAATGTTTTGTGTGTGTGCGTATATATATATATATATATATATATATATATATATATATATATTAGATTTTTTTTGCACAGTTATATACAACTTCTAAGCGTTTTGCTTTAATTTTTTTTTTACCAGGCTGCGTTTATGTCCGCAGGCGCAGTAAACCTTCTCACGGCTGCTCCTTTTGCCGTGACTGCATCAAAATTAACAGTTGTCACTTAAAAACGAGTCGTCATAACACGGCATCGGAATTAATCTGTGTCACAGTTCTTAAAGTTAGCAGCTTTCAAGCGCACGCTGGGACGCTTCTAATATCTACGTACGTCACCTGTCGGAAACACACGAGTACTCACGAGTACTTTGTTTTCGGAGGTCTCTGTTTGCTGCGAATGCCATATACTTTGAAACTGGTCGCGGAAGTGCCCAAAGTAACCCCGGCCGGTGGATCATCGGATGGTCACTAACAGCTTAAATCTTATGATTTCGGTGCAACATGTCCTTTATTTAAGTTGTAGAAACATCTCAAGCATGATCAGTGGAAACTGAACCTGAGCTGAGTTTTGAGCTTCATGGCAAACGCTGTGAATACTTATATGAATACATGATTTCTTAGGGGTTTTTAGTATTATTTTAAATAAATTTTCAAAATCTAAAAAAACAACAACCCTTTTTTCACATTGTCATTATGGTGTATTGTGTATAGAATTCCGAGGGGAAAAATGAATTTCATCCATGATTTTGTAATAAAGCTGTAACATAAAATGTGGAATAAAAGTACACAAAATACATACTTGCCGAGGAGAACTGATTAATCTTGTCTTCAAGTCGTTTTCACCATCCATCCAAGTCACTTCTTCAGATTATAATAACTAACAGAAAATGTTTCACTCAAAAATAAGACAGGGGGGGAAACCGTGAAAACCCACCCGTGTGGCGCACGCGCACTTCACACGCAGGAGTTTCCCTTCCACCCAGCCTTTATTTCCAACCAATGATTGTTTTCTTAAAGACACAGTAACAATGCGTCATATATTTTACAAACAAAAGCATCAAATTTTAAAAATTGTCAGCAGCAAAACTCTGAACATTTTAATTATATTTATTGATAAAATAGTAAACAACTTCACCTAAATTGGAATCTATGGAATGTACGTATTTTACACAAATTGTTTTAAATATGTCGGGTTAAAAAGTGGTGCTATTTTTCCACTCGTGTTGATGGTGCATTAAAGGTACTTCCTAAATTCCCCTTTCACACTCTTACTGAAAATACTCTCACACACTCATCTTCAACCGCTCAGTCCCATTAAGGGTTGCGGGGGGCTGAAGCCAATCCCAGCCATAGAGCGCGAGGCGGGGTACACCCAGGACAGGAGGCCAGTCTGTCACTGGGCCACAAACAGACAGACAAACAAACACGTTCACACCCACTCACACACCTACGGAAAATTTAAAGATTCCAATCCACCTAACCCGCATGTCTTTGGATGTGGGAGGAAACCGGAGCACCACGCAAACACGGGGAGAACATGCAGACTCCACACAGAAAGCCACAGGCGGGAATCAAACCCATGACCTTCTCGCTGTGAGGCAGCAGTGCTAACCGCTAATCCACCATGCTGCCCTCTTACTGAAAATAAATAAATTATAATTCATCATAAATGGAACCCAACAGAATTTAGTCATTATGTTTGTAGTATGATTAACATCACTTTGAGCAGTTGGGATGAGTTCATCAGTGAAATCACCTGCTGAGCTCAGTGGCTGCAAAGAAAACCTGCACACTCTTGGTTCTTTCTGGAATGACTTTGGACACCACCGGATTAAAGAGTCAGTATTTTCGGTTCCCAGACTGCCATAGAATGCAGTAAAAAGGCTATATATTTGATCAGATTTCATTTTCAAATTTTCCATTGGGAGGTTCAGTACATCCAACCAAGTCATAACGTGAACCGTGAACCTCCCCAACACTGCGAAGTTGGCACCAGGTTCAATATTCAACATTCAAATAAGGGGCTGGCTGTTGTGAAAGTGTAGGTACACGGACCCACAACAGGGGGCGCAATGAACGGACAATGGAGAAAGGTGAATAACAAGTTTTACTGTTGTGAAACGAGCACAACCGATACAACAATCAATAATTTGGGGTTTAAGCCGAAATCTGCTGGTGTCGTGTGGGCAGGCTCGAAGGTAGGAGACGTCCGTCCTAGTCGAACCGGAACCACCCAGATCTCCTCTGCCACCGAACCCCAGAAGTACTGGAACCGCCAAGTCCCGAATTCCCAGGTGGCCACTGCCTCCGCTCGTCGGATCCGGTACTGCTGGCGGGGAGAGAGCAACAAACACACAGGTGTGGATGCGACAGCACCCAGTAAACGGAGAGGGGAGAAGCCGCCTCCACCTCTTGTCACAATAAAGCAGGAAGGTGAGTACTTATCCAAGTAATTAGCTTTCAGTAGTCAGCTGTCCTGAAAAGGTTTAACAAGTTTTATCAGATTATACAGAATATGCTTGCAGAGAAGGTTACCTCAATCTTAAGGCGATATCTCGGCACTGAGGTGGAGACGCCGTCCTGCTGATATACCTCCGTGCTGAGTGGAACAGCTGTGTCCAGTGATGGGTGACAGCTGTCACCCTGGCTGCTCCCGTAAGGCGGCAGCGCCCTCTGGTGCCTGGAGCCCGCACTCCAGGCGGGCGCCCTCTGGTGGTGGTGGGCCAGCAGTACCTCCTCTTCAGCGGCCCACACAACAGGACCCCCCCCTCAACGGGCGCCTCCTGGCGCACGACCGGGCTTGTCCGGATGGCGACGGTAGAAGTCGGCCAGGAGGGCCGGGTCCAGGATGAAGCCCTTCTTCACCCAGGAGCGTTCCTCGGGACCGTACCCCTCCCAGTCCACCAGGTACTGAAAACCCCGGCCCATTCGACGGACGTCGAGGAGCCGGCGCACAGTCCAAGCCAGTTCCCCGTCGATGATCCGGGCAGGAGGTGGTGCAGGACCCGGGGTGCAGAGGGGTGAGGTGTGATGGGGCTTGATCCTTGACACGTGAAATACTGGATGGATCCGCAGCGAGGCCGGGAGCTGGAGCCTCACTGCGGCGGGGTTGATGACTTTCAGGATTCTGAAGGGTCCGATGTATCGTTCCTGGAGTTTCGGAGAGTCCACTTGCAGAGGGATGTCTTTGGTGGACAACCATACCTCCTGCCCAGGACGATACTTGGGGGCCGGGGCCCGCCGCCGGTCTGCATGTTTCTTCGCCCTCGTCCGGGCCTTCAATAAAGCAGAGCGGGCGGCACGCCACACCCGACGGCACTTCCGTAGGTGGGCCTGGACCGAGGGCACACCGACCTCTCCCTCAACCACCGGAAACAAGGGGGGCTGATACCCCAAGCACACCTCAAAAGGGGAGAGGCCGGTGGCTGACGACACTTGACTGTTGTGGGCGTACTCGATCCAGGCCAGGTGGGTACTCCAGGCCGTCGGGTGCGCGGCTGTCACACAGCGTAGTGTCTGCTCCAGTTCCTGGTTGGCCCGCTCTGCTTGCCCGTTGGTCTGGGGGTGATACCCGGACGAGAGGCTGACTGTGGCCCCCAGTTCCCGGCAGAAGCTCCTCCAAACGTGCGAGGTAAACTGGGGACCGCGATCGGAGACGATGTCTGATGGTATCCCATGCAGACGGACGACGTGGTGGACCAAGAGGTCCGCGGTCTCCTGGGCCGTTGGTAGCTTCGGGAGGGCCACGAAGTGGGCCGCCTTGGAGAACCGGTCCACTATCGTGAAGACGACGGTGTTTCCCTGGGATGGCGGGAGACCCGTGACAAAGTCCAGGCCGATGTGGGACCAGGGGCGATGTGGAACGGGCAGCGGCTGTAGCAGCCCTGAGGTCTTTCGGTGATCGGCCTTGCCCCTGGCACAGGTGGTACAGGCCTGGACGTAGTCCCGGACGTCGGCCCCCAGGGACGCCCACCAGAAGCGCTGCCGGACGACTGCCACGGTCCTTTGCACCCCAGGGTGACAGGAGAGCTTAGAACCGTGACAGAAGTCCAGTACTGCAGCTCTGGCTTCCGGTGGGACGTAGAGTCTGTTCTTTGGTCCGGTTCCGGGGTCCGGGTCACGGGTCAGGGCCTCCCGGACGGTCTTCTCCACGTCCCAGGTGAGGGCGGCCACGATAGCGGACTCCGGGATGATGGGATGATGGGATCCGGGGGATCCGACGGTTCCGTTTTGACTTCGTCTTCGTGTACCCGGGACAATGCATCCGATCTTTGATTCTTGGTCCCGGGACGGTAGGTAATCCGGAAGTCAAACGGCCAAAGAACAGTGACCAGCGGGCTTGCCTGGGGTTCAGCCGCTTGGCGGTCCTGATGTACTCCAGGTTCCGATGGTCAGTGAAAACCGTGAATGGCACGGCTGTTCCCTCCAACAGATGTCTCCACTCTTCGAGGGCCTCTTTCACCGCAAGGAGTTCTCGATTGCCGACGTCATAGTTCCGTTCGGCCGGGGTCAACCTGCGGGAAAAATAGGCACACGGGTGAAGAACCTTATCGGTCTTCCCGCTCTGGGAGAGCACCGCTCCTATCCCTGAGTCCGAGGCGTCCACTTCAACCACTAACTGGCGGCTAGGGTCGGGCTGCACCAGAACTGGTGCAGACGAGAAGCGCCGTTTCAACTCCTTGAACGCGGCTTCGCACCGATCCGACCAGGTGAAGGGGACTTTTGGTGAGGTCAGGGCTGTCAGGGGGCTAACTACCTGACTGTAGCCCTTAATGAACCTCCTGTAGAAATTAGCAAAGCCGAGGAACTGTTGCAGCTTCCTACGGCTTGTGGGTTGGGGCCAATCTCTCACCGCCGCAACCTTGGCCGGATCAGGAGCGACGGAGTTGGAGGAGATGATGAACCCCAGGAAGGACAAAGAGGTGCGGTGGAACTCACACTTCTCGCCTTTCACAAACAGGCGGTTCTCCAACAACCGCTGTAGGACCTGACGGACATGCCGGACATGAGTCTCAGGATCCGGGGAAAAGATGAGTATATCGTCTAGATACACGAAGACGAACCGGTGCAGGAAGTCCCGCAAGACATCGTTTACCAACGCTTGGAAAGTCGCGGGAGCATTAGTGAGACCGAACGGCATGACCAGGTACTCAAAATGACCTAACGGGGTATTAAATGCCGTCTTCCATTCGTCTCCCTTCCGGATCCGAACCAAATGATACGCATTCCTAAGATCAAGCTTGGTGAAGATTCTGGCTCCATGCAAGGGGGTGAACACTGAATCCAACAAGGGCAACGGGTATCGGTTGCGAACCGTGATTTCATTCAACCCCCTGTAATCAATGCATGGACGAAGCCCGCCATCTTTTTTACCCACAAAAAAGAAACCAGCACCCATCGGAGAGGTGGAATTCTGGATCAACCCGGCAGCTAATGAGTCCCGGATGTAGGTCTCCATTGATTCGCGTTCCGGCCGTGAGAGGTTGTACAGCCTACTGGACGGGAACTCACTGCTTGGAACCAAATCAATGGCACAATCATACGGGCGGTGGGGAGGAAGCGTGAGAGCCAGATCCTTGCTGAACACGTCCGCGAGGTCATGGTACTCCGCCGGCACCGCCTTCAGATTGGGCGGGACTCGGACCTCCTCCTTAGCGTGGGAGCCGGGAGGAACCGAGGAACCTAGACACTCCCGATGGCAGGTCTCGCTCCACTGTACCACTACCCCGGACGGCCAATCGATCCGGGGATTGTGCTTTAGCATCCAGGGAAAACCCAGAACCACACGGGAGGTGGCCTGAGTCACAAAGAACTCGATCACCTCCCGGTGGTTACCTGACACCACCAGAGTTACTGGTGGTGTCTTATGCGTGATCGGTGGGAGTAGGGAGCCATCTAGTGCCCGAACCTGTACAGGCGAGGTAAGAGCCACCAGAGGGAGCCCTATCTCCCTGGCCCATCTACTGTCTAGCAGATTCCCCTCAGAGCCCGTGTCCACCAGTGCTGGGGCCTTCAGGGTTGAATCCTCATACAGGATCGTGACTGGGAGTCGTGTGGCAATGTGGGTGTGTCCCACGTGAATGTTTTGGCCCACCCCTGGCCCAGTCTCTAGGGGCGGGCGTTGGAGTTTAACCGCTCGGGGCAGTCGCTTGCAAGATGCTCACTCGAGCCACAAACAAAACAAGCTCCGTAGGCCCGCCTCCTTTGTGCTCCAGGTGCCCTAAATGTTGCCCTGCTCGTGTCCATAGCTTCGTCAGCAGGGGGAGCCGTAGGCGCACGGAGCGCAGGAACAGAGGAGCGTGGGAAGGGCGGAGCTCGGTCGGAACCGGAAGGGAGAGGGACGATGCGTGCCTGGCCACGCCCTTCGCCTCGTTCCCGACGGCGTTCTTCTAGCCGCTTGTCGAGTCATATGACTAGATCGATGAGCCCATCTAAGTCCCGCGGTTCGTCCTTCGCCACCAGGTGCTCCTTTAGGACCAGTGACAGTCCGTTTACAAAGGCGGCGCGGAGGGCAGTGCTATTCCAGCCGGATCTCGCCGCCGCGATGCGGAAGGCGACTGCATAGGCAGCTGCGCTCCGACGCCCCTGTCTCATTGACAGTAGCACGGTTGAAGCGGTCTCTCCTCTATTGGGGTGATCGAACACCGTTCTGAGCTCCCGCACAAACCCATCGTATGTATGAAGGAGCCGTGAGTTCTGCTCCCAGAGCGCTGTAGCCCAAGCGCGTGCCTCCCCGCGAAGCAGGTTTATTACATAAGCTACTTTGCTAGCGTCAGTCGCGTACATCACGGGACGCTGTGCGAAGACGAGCGAACACTGCATCAAAAAATCCGCGCACGTCTCCACACAGCCTCCGTACGGTTCTGGAGGGCTTATGTAAGCTTCTGGGGATGGAGGAAGGGACCGTTGAACGACCAGTGGAACGTCACTATCACGCGCAGGGTCCTCGGGAGGGAGAGCCGCAGCGGCGCCCAGAGGGCGCGCTTCCACTTGTGCGGCGAGAGCCTCCACCCTGCGGTTTAGGAGAACGTGCTGCTCGGTCATTAAATCGATCCGAGTGGTGAAAGCGGTGAGGATCCGCTGCAACTCACCGATTACCCCTCCCGAAGACGCCGACGCGCCCTGTTCTTCCATTGGCCGTTCAACAGCCGGTTGACGCCCCTCGGGATCCATGACGCTGGCCGAGATATCCTGTTGTGAAAGTGTAGGTACACGTACCCACAACAGGGGGCGCAATGAACGGACAATGGAGAAAGGTGAATAACAAGTTTTACTGTTGTGAAACGAGCACAACCGATACAACAATCAATAATTTGGGGTTTAAGCCGAAATCTGCTGGTGTCGTGTGGGCAGGCTCGAAGGTAGGAGACGTCCGTCCTAGTCGAACCGGAACCACCCAGATCTCCTCTGCCACCGAACCCCAGAAGTACTGGAACCGCCAAGTCCCGAATTCCCAGGTGGCCACTGCCTCCGCTCGTCGGATCCGGTACTGCTGGCGGGAGAGAGCAACAAACACACAGGTGTGGATGCGACAGCACCCAGTAAACGGAGAGGGGAGAAGCCGCCTCCACCTCTTGTCACAATAAAGCAGGAAGGTGAGTACTTATCCAAGTAATTAGCTTTCAGTAGTCAGCTGTCCTGAAAAGGTTTAACAAGTTTTATCAGATTATACAGAATATGCTTGCAGAGAAGGTTACCTCAATCTTAAGGCGATATCTCGGCACTGAGGTGGAGACGCCGTCCTGCTGATATACCTCCGTGCTGAGTGGAACAGCTGTGTCCAGTGATGGGTGACAGCTGTCACCCTGGCTGCTCCCATAAGGCAGCAGCGCCCTCTGGTGCCTGGAGCCCGCACTCCAGGCAGGGCGCCCTCTGGTGGTGGTGGGCCAGCAGTACCTCCTCTTCAGCGGCCCACACAACACTGGCAGTATGATTACCAAACTACACACTGTGCCACCCTCTATGTGTGCACTTATCATCAAGAACCCTCCATCCAAGGTGGTCCAAACCCCATGGGGTCCTGGGTGGCACAGTCATTAGTTAATGTGCAATAACTGTGCAAACATAATGCTTCCTGTGTTGTGTCTCCTGTCTTCTTCTGCTCCTCCACTTGCTCACATTAGACATTCCCGTAACAATATAGGTCCCTCTGCTGGTCACATATGGTGGTTGATTCACTGCAGATCAACCTCTATGAAATCAACACATTTCTGTGCTAATACAGTCAATTTTTTTAAAACTTTATTCAAATATAGAGCAAAGAGACACAATGGCAATTCTCAGTATGTATAACGAAAATCAGATTTAGCAGCGATTCAATGAGAACCACACCTCCAAAGAAAATACAATCTGCATTACATTCTTTTTCTCAATAAGTCAGGTGGATTGTATCCGTTATGCAGTAGCTTACTATTATCTAAACAAAATGACACTCTTGTTTCAAATAGGCATTTTGGGGGCTGTAGTTATGTTTATAAGTCATTTATCAATATGACAGAATCTGCTGGTGAAAAACAGGTAATTTAGATAGCATAAAGTCAAATCTTAATTATATATCAATGCTGCCAAATTTTTTTAAAGATAAGGTGTCGAGAACTATATCTGTTCACCTCTAATCAGAAAAGACTGAAGGCATTTAATTTTTAAGACACCATTTATAATTTCAAAGTCCAATGCTTTTATTCTACCTTCTTCATACCTTCTGACCATGCCACATTTCTTAATATAATAGTGCTTATTTTTCCAAATTAAGTTGAAGCTGTTTTTGTTAATATCCTTGATAATCTTGGAGTGTATTGCTAAGGAGCAGGCGGAATAGATAAGCTGGGATATGACTTCCATTTTGGTTAGCACTGTTCCAGTGTCATGTCTCTTTGTAACCAGTTATTTAAGATATTTTTGCAGTTTTTAAGTTATCTGAACATTAATTCTTTCACTTGTGTCTGAACGCTAATACAGTTGATTACAGTGAGTGTGATCACCACGATTTAGGGCACCCTACTGTGGAAATTTCCCCATCAGGCCACCTGCTCTCTGATGTTCAGAACAGGGAGGTTTATTAGTGACAGTCAAAACCATAGACATTATAAAGAGACAAAACCACTGTAGTACCCTCGGCCGTATCATTTTCAGAAGGCCCAGTGGAAAATCAACCCCCAACCTTAACCCTGACCCGTAAACCCCTCACCACTGGGCCTTGTGACCCTGTATTGATCCGTTTGCTGACGTTCTCATCACCCACATGGGGAGTGGTAAGATGGCTGCTCAAAACGAAAGCGGGCGTGTTTATATTGATGCGCAGGAGCGCTCGTAACAATAAATACCTGCTCAAATGGCATTTTCGAAAGTTCCAATAAATTTCACTATGTCTAAATCTGTAGCCGTTTCGAAAACGCAGCCTACTGTCAGCCTACTGTCAGAACCCGGAACTACAGCAGCTAAGCTGAGCTTCAAAGCCGGTCACGTGATTGTGTTTTGAAAGCGTTTGAAACGCAGTTTGTAAACTGTGTGTCGAAGCCTGAGGTTTACTGCAATCTGAACGCTTCGAACTCGGGTGTTGCTGAAATTGTCACCGTGAATATATTCAGAGCGGTGCGGCTGCGGGAAAGCTGGCGGAGGCCTGACGAAGCAGCGGACTGTGTTATAGATGCATTCGTGCCACAGTACGACCTCTGCGGCTGTGGATCTGGACTCAAGCGGCCTCTTCACCCAGAGCTCTGCAGCAAAGGTTGGTTCAGCTGATTTTCGGTTCCAGTTTCATTTGCCATGGTTGTTAGTTGACCTGAAACCTAACCTTGATAGTGCGGATGTCGATACTGTTATTTTGTTGTGAAAAATGCCTTAGCAACCATATAACTACAAAAAACAATGAGTGTACGTATATTGTTCCTTCAGTTCGCAAGTGTTTATTCAACAGTGAATCAATATTTAATTTTTTGGAATTATCAATTTGCATTAAAAAAAAACAGCCCCAACATCTTCTATTAAAGATCAGTTCAGTTTTCCTTAGTTCAAGCATCAGTCTAAACCTAAAATTATTTCCTTTACATTTATAATTAAAATTGCAACACAGCCAAAACAAGCATACAACAAATAAATATAAGAATGTAGAATCCATCGTTTGATATTACTGAATAGCAAAGTACCCAGTGAAGAGGGAGTGTACTGAGAAACCTGGGAAAGTGTGCAGCAGTATACTGAGACAGCATATTATACTCAACAAAAATATAAACGCAACACTTTTGGTTTTGCTCCCATTTTGTATGAGATGAACTCAAAGATCTAAAACTTTTTCCACATATACAATATCACCATTTCCCTCAAATATTGTTCACAAACCAGTCTAAATCTGTGATAGTGAGCACTTCTCCTTTGCTGAGATAATCCATCCCACCTCACAGGTGTGCCATATCAAGATGCTGATTAGACACCATGATTAGTGCACAGGTGTGCCTTAGACTGCCCACAATAAAAGGTCACTCTGAAAAGTGCAGTTTTATCACACAGCACAATGCCACAGATGTCGCAAGATTTGAGGGAGCGTGCAATTGGCATGCTGACAGCGGGAATGTCAACCAGAGCTGTTGCTCGCGTATTGAATGTTCATTTCTCTACCATAAGCCGTCTCCAAAGGCGTTTCAGAGAATTTGGCAGTACATCCAACCAGCCTCACAACCGCAGACCACGTGTAACCACACCAGCCCAGGACCTCCACATCCAGCATGTTCACTTCCAAGATCGTCGGAGACCAGCCACTCGGACAGCTGCTGAAACAATCGGTTTGCATAACCAAACATTTCTGCACAAACTGTCAGAAACTGTCTCAGGGAAGCTCATCTGCATGCTCGTCGTCCTCATCGGGGTCTCGACCAACGGTCAAAACGACCCCCTGTGAGCAAGCACTTGGCTACAGTGCGAAGGAAAAACTCCCTTTTAACAGGAAGAAACCTCCAGCAGAACCAGGCTCAGGGAGGGGCAGTCTTCTGCTTGGACTGGTTGGGGCTGAGGGAGAGAACCAGGAAAAAGACATGCTGTGGAGGGGAGCAGAGATCGATCACTAATGATTAAATGCAGAGTGGTGCATACAGAGCAAAAGAGAAAGAAACAGTGCATCGTGGGAACCCCCCAGCAGTCTACGTCTATAGCAGCATAACTAAGGGATGGTTCAGGGTCACCTGATCCAGCCCTAACTATAAGCTTTAGCAAAAAGGAAAGTTTTAAGCCTAATCTTAAAAGTAGAGAGGGTGTCTGTCTCCCTGATCCGAATTGGGAGCTGGTTCCACAGGAGAGGAGCCTGAAAGCTGAAGGCTCTGCCTCCCATTCTACTCTTACAAACCCTAGGAACTACAAGTAAGCCTGCAGTCTGAGAGCGAAGCGCTCTATTGGGGTGATATGGTACTACGAGGTCCCTAAGATAAGATGGGACCTGATTATTCAAAACCTTATAAGTAAGAAGAAGAATTTTAAATTCTATTCTAGAGTTAACAGGAAGACAATGAAGAGAGGCCAGTATGGGTGAGATATGCTCTCTCCTTCTAGTCCCCGTTAGTACTCTAGCTGCAGCATTTTGAATTAACTGAAGGCTTTTTAGGGAACTTTTAGGACAACCTGATAATAATGAATTACAATAGTGCAGCCTAGAGGAAATAAATGCATGAATTAGTTTTTCAGCATCACTCTGAGACAAGACCTTTCTAATTTTAGAGATATTGCGTAAATGCAAAAAAGCAGTCCTACATATTTGTTTAATATGCGCTTTGAATGACATATCCTGATCAAAAATGACTCCAAGATTTCTCACAGTATTACTAGAGGTCAGGGTAATGCCATCCAGAGTAAGGATCTGATTAGACACCATGTTTCTAAGATTTGTGGGGCCAAGTACAATAACTTCAGTTTTATCTGAGTTTAAAAGCAGGAAATTAGAGGTCATCCATGTCTTTATGTCTGTAAGACAATCCTGCAGTTTAGCTAATTGGTGTGTGTCCTCTGGCTTCATGGATGGATAAAGCTGGGTATCATCTGCATAACAATGAAAATTTAAACAATACCGTCTAATAATACTGCCTAAGGGAAGCATGTATAAAGTGAATAAAATTGGTCCTAGCACAGAACCTTGTGGAACTCCATAATTAACTTTAGTCTGTGAAGAAGATTCCCCATTTACATGAACAAATTGTAATCTATTAGACAAATATGATTCAAACCACCGCAGCGCAGTGCCTTTAATACCTATGGCATGCTCTAATCTCTGTAATAAAATTTTATGGTCAACAGTATCAAAAGCAGCACTGAGGTCTAACAGAACAAGCACAGAGATGAGTCCACTGTCCGAGGCCATAAGAAGATAATTTGTAACTTTCACTAATGCTGTTTCCGTACTATGATGAATTCTAAAACCTGACTGAAACTCTTCAAATAGACCATTCCTCTGCAGATGATCAGTTAGCTGTTTTACAACTACCCTTTCAAGAATTTTTGAGAGAAAAGGAAGGTTGGAGATTGGCCTATAATTAGCTAAGATAGCTGGGTCAAGTGATGGCTTTTTAAGTAATGGTTTAATTACTGCCACCTTAAAAGCCTGTGGTACATAGCCAACTAACAAAGATAGATTGATCATATTTAAGATCGAAGCATTAAATAATGGTAGGGCTTCCTTGAGCAGCCTGGTAGGAATGGGGTCTAATAAACATGTTGATGGTTTGGATGAAGTAACTAATGAAAATAACTCAGACAGAACAATCGGAGAGAAAGAGTCTAACCAAATACCGGCATCACTGAAAGCAGCCAAAGATAACGATACATCTTTGGGATGGTTATGAGTAATTTTTTCTCTAATAGTTAAAATTTTGTTAGCAAAGAAAGTCATGAAGTTATTACTAGTTAAAGTTAATGGAATACTCAGCTCAATAGAGCTCTGACTCTTTGTCAGCCTGGCTACAGTGCTGAAAAGAAATCTGGGGTTCTTATTTTCTTCAATTAGTGATGAGTAGAAAGATGTCCTAGCTTTACGGAGGGCTTTTTTATAGAGCACCAAACTCTTTTTCCAGGCTAACTGAAGATCTTCTAAATTAGTGAGACGCCATTTCCTCTCCAACTTACGGGTTATCTGCTTTAAGCTACGAGTTTGTGAGTTATACCACGGAGTCAGGCACTTCTGATTTAAAGCTCTCTTTTTTAGAGGAGCTACAGCATCCAAAGTTGTCTTCAATGAGGATGTAAAACTATTGACGAGATACTCTATCTCACTTACAGAGTTTAGGTAGCTACTCTGCACTGTGTTGTTATATGGCATTAGAGAACATAAAGAAGGAATCATATCCTTAATAATAACAGTGTGGGGACTGTTAGTCATTGTGAGTGACTGTAACCTGTACCTATTGTATATATTTTGGTTTTCTGGTGTGTTTTTGGTAGATTTTGGTACATTTCAATACAATTCAGAAAACAAAGTTTTCTTTTGATGTGTTTTTTGGTACATTTCAATACAATTCAGAAAACAAAATTTCATCTCTCCCCCAGGGTAAAGTTATTTATCCACCTAAGCACAAATCAGCAGCCCTTTCAGACAGCAAATATGCAAACACAAGAATGTGGCTAGCCAAGTCAGCCCCTCCCCTGAGGTGTTCTGAGACTTCCTTGTTTACATAACAGAAGTAGCTCTCCACAGGGGATCTTGGAGTCAGGTGACTATCCGTGGACTTTAGGGTGTGTAACTTTGCAAAAACAATGTCAGACTTTGTAGTTTTCTCTGGGCCCCTCCCCAATCGGACCGGGAGTAACATGTTTAGCCGCATGTTCTCCCTGAATTGCTGGCTGTGTGAGTGGTGTCCAAAAAATAAGGTGGGCTTCATAGATAATTGGCAAAACTTCTGGGGAAAACCTGGTCTTGTTAGGAGAGACGGCATCCATCCCACTTTGGATGGAGCAGCTCTCATTTCTAGAAATCTGGCCAATTTTCTTAAATCCTCCAAACCGTGACTATCCAGGGTTGGGACCAGGAAGCAGAGTTGTAGTCTTACACACCTCTCTGCAGCTTCTCTCCCCCTGCCATCCCCTCATTACCCCATCCCCGTAGAGACGGTGCCTGCTCCCAGACCACCAATAACCAGCAAAAATCTATTTAAGCATAAAAATTCAAAAAGAAAAAATAATATAGCACCTTCAACTGCACCACAGACTAAAACAGTTAAATGTGGTCTATTAAACATTCGATCTCTCTCTTCTAAGTCCCTGTTAGTAAATGATATAATAATTGATCAACATATTGATTTATTCTGCCTTACAGAAACCTGGTTACAGCAGGATGAATCTGTTAGTTTAAATGAGTCAACACCCCCGAGTCACACTAACTGCCAGAACGCTCGTAGCACAGGCCGAGGCGGAGGATTAGCAGCAATCTTCCACTCCAGCTTATTAATTAATCAAAAACCCAGACAGAGCTTTAATTCATTTGAAAGCTTGACTCTTTGTCTTGTCCATCCAAATTGGAAGTCCCAAAAACCAGTTTTATTTGTTGTTATCTATCGTCCACCTGGTCGTTACTGTGAGTTTCTCTGTGAATTTTCGGACCTTTTGTCTGACTTAGTGCTTAGCTCAGATAAGATAATTATAGTGGGTGATTTTAACATCCACACAGATGCTGAGAATGACAGCCTCAACACTGCATTTAATCTATTGTTAGACTCGATTGGCTTTGCTCAAAATGTAAATGAGTCCACCCACCACTTTAATCATACCTTAGATCTTCTTCTGATTTATGGTATGGAAATTGAAGACTTAACAGTATTCCCTGAAAACCCCCTTCTGTCTGATCATTTCTTAATAACATTTACATTTACTCTGATGGACTACCCAGCAGTGGGGAATAAGTTTCATTACAGTAGATGTCTTTCAGAAAGCGCTGTAACTAGGTTTAAGGATATGATTCCTTCTTTATGGTCTCCAATGCCATATACCAACACAGGGCAGAGTGGCTACCTAAACTCTGTGAGTGAGATAGATTATCTCGTCAATAGTTTTATATCCTCATTGAGGACAACTTTGGATGCTGTAGCTCCACTGAAAAAGAGAGCCTTAAATCAGAAGTGCCTGACTCCGTGGTATAACTCACAAACTTGCAGCTTAAAGCAGATAACCCGTAAGCTGGAGAGGAAATGGCGTCTCACTAATTTAGAAGATCTTCACTTAGCCTGGAAAAAGAGTCTGTTGCTCTATAAAAAAGCCCTCCATAAAGGTAGGACATCTTACTACTCATCACTAATTGAAGAAAATAAAAACAACCCCAGGTTTCTTTTCAGCACTGTAGCCAGGCTGACAAAGAGTCAGAGCTCTATTGAGCCGAGTATTCCTTTAACTTTAACTAGTAATGACTTCATGACTTTCTTTGCTAATAAAACTTTAACTATTAGAGAAAAAATTACTCATAACCATCCCAAAGACATATCGTTCTCTTTGGCTGCTTTCAGTGATGCCGGTATTTGGTTAGACTCTTTCTCTCCGATTGTTCTGTCTGAGTTATTTTCATTAGTTATTTCCTCCAAACCATCAACATGTCTATTAGACCCCATTCCTACCAAATCAAATCAATTTTATTTATATAGCGCCAAATCACAACAAACAGTTGCCCCAAGGCGCTTTATATTGTAAGGCAAAGCCATACAATAATTACGGAAAAACCCCAACGGTCAAAACGACCCCCTGTGAGCAAGCACTTGGCGACAGTGGGAAGGAAAAACTCCCTTTTAACAGGAAGAAACCTCCAGCAGAACCAGGCTCAGGCAGGGGCAGTCTTCTGCTGGGACTGGTTGGGGCTGAGGGGAGAAAATCAGGAAAAAGACATGCTGTGGAAGACAGCAGAGATCAATCACTAATGATTAAATGCAGAGTGGTGCATACAGAGCAAAAAGAGAAAGAAACACTCAGTGCATCATGGGAACCCCCCAGCAGTCTAAGTCTATAGCAGCATAACTAAGGGATGGTTCAGGGTACCAGGCTGCTCAAGGAAGCCCTACCATTAATTAATGCTTCAATCTTAAATATGATCAATCTATCTTTATTAGTTGGCTATGTACCACAGGCTTTTAAGGTGGCAGTAATTAAACCATTACTTAAAAAGCCATCACTTGACCCAGCTATCTTAGCTAATTATAGGCCAATCTCCAACCTTCCTTTTCTCTCAAAAATTCTTTAAAGGGTAGTTGTAAAACAGCTAACTGATCATCTGCAGAGGAATGGTCTATTTGAAGAGTTTCAGTCAGGGTTTAGAATTCATCATAGTACAGAAACGGCATTAGTGAAGGTTACAAATGATCTTCTTATGGCCTCAGACAGTGGACTCATCTCTGTGCTTGTTCTGTTAGACCTCAGTGCTGCTTTGGATACCGTTGACCATAAAATTTTATTACAGAGATTAGAGCATGCCATAGGTATTAAAGGCACTGCGCTGCTGTGGTTTGAATCATATTTATCTAATAGATTACAATTTGTTCATGTAAATGGGGAATCTTCTTCACAGACTAAGGTTAATTATGGAGTTCCACAAGGTTCTGTGCTAGGACCAATTTTATTCACTTTATACATGCTTCCCTTAGGCAGTATTATTAGACAGCATTGCTTAAATTTTCATTGTTACGCAGATGATACCCAGCTTTATCTATCCATGAAGCCAGAGGACACACACCAATTAGCTAAACTGCAGGATTGTCTTACAGACATAAAGACATGGATGACCTCTAATTTCCTGCTTTTAAACTCAGATAAAACTGAAGTTATTGTACTTGGCCCCACAAATCTTAGAAACATGGTGTCTAACCAGATCCTTACTCTGGATGGCATTACCCTGACCTCTAGTAATACTGTGAGAAATCTTGGAGTCATTTTTGATCAGGATATGTCATTCAATGCGCATATTAAACAAATATGTAGGACTGGTTTTTTGCATTTGCGCAATATCTCTAAAATCAGAAAGGTCTTGTCTCAGAGTGATGCTGAAAAACTAATTCATGCATTTATTTCCTCTAGGCTGGACTATTGTAATTCATTATTTTCAGGTTGTCCTAAAAGTTCCGTGAAAAGCCTTCAGTTAATTCAAAATGCTGCAGCTAGAGTACTGACAGGGACTAGGAGAGAGCATATCTCACCCATATTGGCGTCTCTTCATTGGCTTCCTGTTAATTCTAGAATAGAATTTAAAATTCTTCTTCTTACTTATAAGGTTTTGAATAATCAGGTCCCATCTTATCTTAGGGACCTCATAGTACCATATCACCCCAATAGAGCGCTTCGCTGTCAGACTGCAGGCTTACTTGTAGTTCCTAGTAGTAAGAGTAGAATGGGAGGCAGAGCCTTCAGCTTTCAGGCTCCTCTCCTCTGGAACCAGCTCCCCATTCGGATCAGGGAGACAGACACCCTCTCTACTTTTAAGATTAGGCTTAAATTGTCCTTTTTGCTAAAGCTTATAGTTACGGCTGGATCAGGTGACCCTGAACCATCCCTTAGTTATGCTGCTATAGACTTAGACTGCTGGGGGGTTCCCATGATGCACTGAGTGTTTCTTTCTCTTTTTGCTCTGTATGCACCACTCTGCATTTAATCATTAGTGATTGATCTCTGCTCCCCTCCACAGCATGTCTTTTTCCTGGTTCTCTCCCTCAGCCCCAACCAGTCCCAGCAGAAGACTGCCCCTCCCTGAGCCTGGTTCTGCTGGAAGTTTCTTCCTGTTAAAAGGGAGTTTTTCCTTCCCACTGTCGCCAAGTGCTTGCTCACAGGGGGTCGTTTTGACCGTTGGGGTTTTCCGTAATTATTGTATGGCTTTGCCTTACAATATAAAGCGCCTTGGGGCAACTGTTTGTTGTGATTTGGCGCTATATAAATAAAATTGATTTGATTTAGAGGTAGATTGGTCATTTGACCAGACCTTGGCCTTCTGGGTGCTAGAGGAGATCTGCATGGAGGAATGGGCCAAAATACCAGCTACAGTGTGTGCAAACCTGGTGAAGACTTACAGGAAATGTTTGACCTCTGTCACTGCCAGCAAAGATTATGTTGCAATGTATTGAGTTGAACTTTTGTTATTGACCATATACTTATTTTCCACCATAATTTACAAAAAAAATCTTGAAAAATCCTACAGTGTGATTTCCTGGAATTTTTTTTTCTCATTTTGTATCTCATAGTTGAAGTGTACCTATGATGACAATTACAGACCTCTCTCATCTTTCTAAGTAGGAGAAGTTGCACAATCAGAGACTGACTGAATACTTTTTTACCCCACTGTATGTAACAGAAGTCCATATGGACTCTGACTGTGAGACATACCCACTAACCTGGATGGTTTTCTGTCTGAATGTGTTGAAGGTTGCTGCATACTATTATAGGCAGCCAGTCAGTTGAAGGCATCCAAACTCCCTGAATAAGTCTCTACTGTTAGTTTGAAAACTGAGACAGTTTTGTGTGTTGAACAGTCACACCCCTTCTTCCACGTATGGACGAGGAAGGCAAAAATAATAAATGGATCACAGTGATGATGAAAAATACTGAATGAATTTGCTAGTTCTTCATGTATTATGACATTTTCCATGAGGATGGCTGCTGCTTCTCCATGACTCCAGTGAGGCCTTTCCCTCCTTAAGTGACACAAAGACAAATGGGCGATCTGAAGGACTTTGCAGTGGCCTCCTGCCCAGTGCTCATAACCATAAAGAATTAAGTGGGAGAAAAATATGAGTGCATTAGCTGTGCCAATGATATGTGATGGACTTTAATATCTTTTAAGGAAGACTTATTTAAAATTTGGAGTGGATTCCACTCTGATTCAGTATCTTGTCTTCTCGATCTTTATTTGCTTTCCTAATATTGCAAAAACCATCGTTAGGCCTTTACAAAGATCTGCTGTACATACTCTTTCCACACCTCTCTGTTTTTAATTTCTGTTGTCAGTTGTTGCTGGAGGTACACACCCTCGAGGCCCATGTCTTAAAGTACATACTGTGCATACAAAGTTGTCTCACTGGGTTTTTTTCCCTCTGTTTACACAGACATTACCTGATTTTCAAGTCAGCAATTCTCGATATCTCTTGGCACACAGTCAGTGATATTTTCTTTGTAATTTAGATATGAGGTGGGATCTGCATGAATTTATATTTTTAACCTTCTTTGGGAGTTGCTTAAGTCCATGGGACAGACAGGTTTTCAGTACCACTTATGGGGACTAAATAACACTTAGAACCCAACCTCATTATGCCACCCCAGTGTGGCAGCTACAGGCAGGTAGGAGTCAATGAAGGATTACGCATATGAAAATGTTTTATAGAGAAGTACATTATTTGTGTAATGATAAAGATTCCAAAAAGGTATAGTTTGGACTGAATAAGACTGAATGAATGTTATGGGGTCAAAACAGCATAAATGATCGCAAAGGTCAATTTGGACTGTTTTACAATTAGGGTACATAAGTGGATTTTAAAGATAAAGTTTGGTTTAATGACAAGATGGAAATGACCAACAAAGTTTAGCTTGCCATACATGGATAACTGCTACTGGTCTGTCAGCAGTGGTCATTTGGTTTGATATCCCCATTTGTTTATCAGCAGAACTCTAATTATACCAGTTTTTACCAAAATATCTGTCATTTCCATGATATCTAATTTAGTAGGTAACCACTAAATAAACTAATTTCCCTATCAAAGCCTACTCTATACTCCCAGGAACATTGAGAGAAATGACTGGAAACAGGCTTTCAAAAATAAAATGAAAATTCAGTAAGGTATATCTGTAAAAAAATGTCTGTCAAAAAGGTCTGCTCTGGAAATAGAGCACATTTCAAACTCAAGCATTAGTGTTATGTGAATAATACTTTTTTGTTTGAAAGAGGTAATCATTATCTGTGGTGCCACAAAAGGACGTATACCTAATTCGATCAAATGTCTTTTAATATTAGGATGTAACTCTCCAGCTTTCAAAAACTGTCCTTTCTGGAAATACTCAAATAGTGATGGACTACAGTCCATCACTTTGAGAATGCAGAAACACAATAGCAGTTGTATACTCTGAGTACATACTTACCATAAACTGTTTTTATTAGATAGTATATATGGGTAGATTGCACTAATCTTAGTCTGTATAATTTACACACAATTATCTTAGTCAAGATAATTGTCATGGGCAACATCTTCCTGCTGGAGCTGTTGCCCCCACGACCCGAACCCGGTTGAAGATGATTGAGTGATGAGTATCTTAGTCAAAAAGAAAAAGTCCTCTCCGGAAAGTACGAGGCCTGTCAATAAAGTAATGGACCTTTTTATTTATTTATTTTTTAAACTATATGGATTTGATTCATATGTTTTTACGTCTGACAAGCTTGAACCCTCGTGCGCATGCGTAAGTTTTTCCACGCCTGTCGGTGACGTCATTCGCCTGTGAACACGCCTTGTGGAAGGAGTGGTCCCGCCCCCTCGTCGGATTTTCATTGTCTGGAAATGGCGGAATGATTTGGACTTTTTTTCCATCAGAATGTTTTCAGAAGCTGTTAGAGACTGGCACGTGGAAACCATTTGCAAAATTTATCTGGCTTTCGGTGAAAATTTTACGGGCTTCACAGAGAATAAGGACTGTTACTACAGCTTTAAGGACGGCTTTAAGGACGCTCGGCACGCCGCGCTCCGAGCTGCAACGACAAGGCAGAAAACGCCAGATCATTTCTAAGCTGATGGCTCTGTGGATACAAGACCGTCGTGTGTACTTTCTCTGGTTATCACAAGAGCTGGACATCAGCCATTTCCCGGCAGATTTCACTTTTAACAAGAGATTTTGTCATGGAAAGCCGCGCGGAGGCTTCGTGCGTAACGACCGATTTGCTGTTTGAGCGAGACAAAGAACACCTCCGTTTCGGCGTGTCATGGGACAAGTTGGGACATGCCTATCTCGGCTTTCAATGCTTACCAGTCCAGTAAGTATCAGAGAAATTGTGGAGAGCTGGGCTTGTACTAACTTGTCCTCTGACATGCCGAAACGGAGGTGTTCTTTTGTCTCGCTCAAACAGCGACTCGGTCATTACGCATGAAGCCTCCGCGCGGCTTTCCATGACAAAATCTCTTGTTAAAAGTGAAATCTGCCGGAAAATGGCTGATGTCCAGCTCTTGTGATAACCAGAGAACGTGCACACGACGGTCTCGTATCCACAGAGCCATCATCTTAGAAATGATCTGGCGTTTTCTGCCTCGTCGTCACAGCTCGGAGCGCGGCACGTCGAGCGTCCTTAATGCCGTCCTTAAAGCTGTAGTAACAGTCCTTATTCTCTGTGAAGCCCGTAAAATTTTCACCGAAAGCCAGATAAATTTTTCAAATGGTTTCCAGGTGCTAGTCTCTAACAGCTTCTGAAAAAATTCTGTTGGAAAAAAAGTCCAAATCATTCCGCCATTTCCAGACATTGAAAATCTGATGAGGGGGCGGGACCACTTCTTCCACAAGGCGTGCTCACAGGCGAATGACGTCACCGACAGGCGTGGAAAAACTCACGCATGCGCACGAGAGCTCAAGCTTGGCTGACGTAAAAACATATGAATCAAATCCATATAGTTTAAAAAAATAAATAAATAAAAAGGTCCGTTACTTTGACAGACCTCGTATAGCAAATCATATCTGTGGGCTCATATATGCAAATACCTGACAAATCTGAAACTTTGGGAATTTAAGTACCCCAGTCAGCAGTTAGATATGTATGAATAACTTGACCAGTGTAACCACTTTGATAATTTTTTTTTTTTTTTTTTTTTTTTTTTTTTTTTTTTGAAGCCAGACACATACTTGTGTACCCTAACTGTGAAACAGCCCATTTCAGTTTGTACAGGGGTCAAAAGTTCAACTTACTCCAATTTTGATTAAAAACTGATGCAAATTGTTGGTTGAGCTTTTATGGTTTTAAAAAGGAACCATCTGTTATGCTTCATTATCATGTTACCGGGTAACATATGTCATGGAATCCAATGGATGGCAATGTTGTTTGGCCTTTTACTTTGGAGACCAACCAAGCATGAAGTCAAAGAAATTGTCTGTAGACCTCTGAGACAGGATTGTCTCAAGGCACAAATCTAGGAAAGGGTACAGAAACATTTTTGCTGTGTGAAGGTCCCACTGAGCACAGTGGCCTCCATCGTCCATAAATGGAAGAAATTCAGATCCACCAGGACTCTTCCTAGTGCTCTCCACCTTTCAAGAGCTGGCCGCCTGTCTAAACTGAGCGATCGGGGGAGAAGGGCCTTAGTCGGGGAGGTGACCGAGAACCCAATGGTCACTCTGTCAGAGCTCCAGCATTCCTCTGTGGAGAGAGGAGAACCTTCCAGATGGACAATCATCTCTGCAGCACTCCACCAATCAGGCTTGTATGGTAGAGTGGCCAGAAAGAAGCCACTCCTGAGTAAAAGGCACATGACAGCCCACCTGGAGTTTGCCAAAAGGTACCCGAAGGACTCTCAGACCATGAGGAACAAAATTCTCTGGTCTGATGAGACAAAGATTGAACTCTGGTGTGAATGCCAGGCATCATGTTTGGAGGAAACCAGGCACCATCCCTACAGTGAAGCATGGTGGTGGCAGCATCATGCTGTCAAGCAGGAACTGGGAGACAAGTCAGGATTGAGGGAAAGATGAATGCAGCAATGTACAGAGACGTCCTGGATGAAAACCTGCTCCGGAGCGCTCTGGACCTCAGACGGTTCATCTTCCAGCAGGACAATGACCCTAAGCACACAGCCAAGATATCAAAGGAGAGGCTTCAGGACAACTCCGTGTATGTCCTTAAGTGGCCCAGCCAGAGCCCAGACCTGAATCCACTTGAACATCTCTGGAGGGATCTGAAAATGTCTGTGCACCGATGCTCCCCATCCAACCTGATGGAGCCTGAGACGTGCTGCAAAGAGGAATGGACAAAACTGCTCAAAGATAGGTACATCAAGAAGACTTGAGGCTGTAATTGCTGCCAAAGGTGCATCAACAAAGTATTGAGTGAAAGCTGTGTATACTTATGTACATGGGATTTATGTTATCACTCCTGTCGGTTTGTCCGTCTGTTTGTGAACAGCCTTGTAATCCACAATTTTGGATATATCATTATTATTTTTTTTATTTTTAACTGAAGATTCATATCCTGATATGCAAGAAGTTATTCAATTTTCAAGGTCAAAGGGCAAAGTCGGGCAAAATCTTGGAAAATTGGAAAAATCCCAATCTTTAGCATTGAATAAATGTTCAAAAATTCATAACCCTGTCAAAAAAGATCCAATTTTTTCATATTTGAGAGCGTTATGTAGGATAGTATCCTTTATCGACTGACAATTTGATCCGGATGTGATCCAGATTACAAATTGTGTGGTCATTTAAATTTAACATTGAAAACACTGTTTAATATATATTTTACATTGTATCTTAATCAAACATGCCCTAATCATGCTCACATTTTGAAAATGATGTGCAGACTGGCACTCACTATCGTCTGGCAAAGTTTGATCTGATTCAAATTGTGGATTTTATGGACATTTGAATTTAATATTGAAAAGCCCATTTGATGTACATTTTGCATTGTCTCAAACAAAATTTCCTCAGTCAGTCTCATTTGTGGCAATGAGGTGCAAACTCACACTCTCAATGAATAGACTAAGTTTGATCTGCATCTGATCCGCATTGCGAATTTAGCAGACATTTGATTCTTTTTACCATTGAAAATCCCTTTTGATCTATATTTTCTACTTTTATATGGCTGCGATACTACCCGTGTTCTGTTTGGCTGATTTCCTGTCTGATATTTTGCCATATCAGACCGGTTACCATGACAATAGGTTCGGAATGCGTATCATATTCGTTACAAACCAGAAAGCTAAAAACACAATTGGAAAAACCAAGTCGGATATGAATATACTGCATAAAAATCTAAACGGCATCAGAAAAAATGCAGATTGAAAGCTTACCAGCTAATAACCGGACCAGCTGTTAGGAAGTTCTTCATGGAGGTGAAGCGAACAGGTCTGACTACGAGCCGAGCAGCTTTCATATTCAGGCGATATCGTAAATTTTCATGTTTATATTTATATAGTCATATAATATAGCCATATAATAAATGAATTATTAAACTCACTTGCTCGGTCTGTACAGGAATATTAGACCTCCAACGCTCATTCTGTACTTACACCTCAGTCTGATATTTTCCAGTACAGGCCTCACGCTCAATTAATAGTACTTTATTATATTTTAGCTTATGAAAACCCACTTCTAACAGGACTTTGGTCAGGCCCGTGTAAGGGAGGGACACACCTTTTGTACGCTAACAAACCTGCTTCGTTTGTCGTAAAGAGTTGGGATTTATCCCGGTGAAATAGTCATATTCCTAAACTACTGATAGCCTGCTGTTTCACCTGTAATACATGCCATTGCAATGAATTTTGTGTTTATTGTACCAGGTAAATATTTGGAAACTGTTTGACACTTATCTGTTGGTAGTGTCGTTAATTTCGTAAATGTCGTAAAAAAAAATGAGGTGGGCTTCATAGATAATTGGCAAAGCTTCTGGGGAAAACCTGGTCTTGTTAGGAGAGACGGCATCCATCCCACTTTGGATGGAGCAGCTCTCATTTCTAGAAATCTGGCCAATTTTCTTAAATCCTCCAAACCGTGACTATCCAGGGTTGGGACCAGGAAGCAGAGTTGTAGTCTTACACACCTCTCTGCAGCTTCTCTCCCCCCTGCCATCCCCTCATTACCCCATCCCCGTAGAGACGGTGCCTGCTCCCAGACCACCAACAACCAGCAAAAATCTATTTTAGCATAAAAATTCAAAAAGAAAAAATAATATAGCACCTTCAACTGCACCATAGACTAAAACAGTTAAATGTGGTCTATTAAACATTAGGTCTCTCTCTTCTAAGTCCCTGTTGGTAAATGATATAATAATTGATCAACATATTGATTTATTCTGCCTAACAGAAACCTGGTTACAGCAGGATGAATATGTTAGTTTAAATGAGTCAACACCCCCGAGTCACACTAACTGTCAGAATGCTCGTAGCACGGGCCGAGGAGGAGGATTAGCAGCAATCTTCCATTCCAGCTTATTCTGGTTCTCTCCCTCAGCCCCAACCAGTCCCAGCAGAAGACTGCCCCTCCCTGAGCCTGGTTCTGCTGGAGGTTTCTTCCTGTTAAAAGGGAGTTTTTCCTTCCCACTGTAGCCAAGTGCTTGCTCACAGGGGGTCGTTTTGACCGTTGGGGTTTTACATAATTATTGTATGGCCTTGCCTTACAATATAAAGCGCCTTGGGGCAACTGTTTGTTGTGATTTGGCGCTATATTGATTGATTGATTGAATTTCTAATCAATCTAACAGGACTTTGATCTTAAATCTTTTCAAAAGTAAAAATTTGTGGAATGTGAAACTAGTGTTGGAGGTGTGCACTGTATAGGACAGTGTTCTAGTTTTTAATAAATTTGCAAAAAAAAACAACTTCTTTTCATGTTTTCATGATCAGTTCAACTTTAAAACCCTGTGATTTGTGTTTTTCCAACTTTTTAGAGATAATGACAGGTTCAATCAATCAATTTTTTTATATAGCACCAAATCACAACAAATAGTTGCCCCAAGGCGCTTTATATTGTAAGGCAAGGCCATACAATAATTATGTAAAACCCCAACGGTCAAAACGACCCCCTGTGAGCAAGCACTTGGCTACAGTGGGAAGGAAAAACTCCCTTTTAACAGGAAGAAACCTCCAGCAGAACCAGGCTCAGGGAGGGGCAGTCTTCTGCTGGGACTGGTTGGGGCTGAGGGAGAGAACCAGGAAAAAGACATGCTGTGGAGGGGAGCAGAGATCGATCACTAATGATTAAATGCAGAGTGGTGCATACAGAGCAAAAAGAGAAAGAAACAGTGCATCATGGGAACCCCCCAGCAGTCTACGTCTATAGCAGCATAACTAAGGGATGGTTCAGGGTCACCTGATCCAGCCCTAACTATAAGCTTTAGCAAAAAGGAAAGTTTTAAGCCTAATCTTAAAAGTAGAGAGGGTGTCTGTCTCCCTGATCTGAATTGGGAGCTGGTTCCACAGGAGAGGAGCCTGAAAGCTGAAGGCTCTGCCTCCCATTCTACTCTTACAAACCCTAGGAACTACAAGTAAGCCTGCAGTCTGAGAGCGAAGCGCTTTATTGGGGTGATATGGTACTACGAGGTCCCTAAGATAAGATGGGACCTGATTATTCAAAACCTTATAAGTAAGAAGAAGAATTTTAAATTCTATTCTAAAATTAACAGGAAGCCAATGAAGAGAGGCCAATATGGGTGAGATATGCTCACTCCTTCTAGTCCCCGTCAGTACTCTAGCTGCAGCATTTTGAATTAACTGAAGGCTTTTTAGGGAACTTTTAGGACAACCTGATAATAATGAATTACAATAGTCCAGCCTAGAGGAAATAAATGCATGAATTAGTTTTTCAGCATCACTCTGAGACAAGACCTTTCTGATTTTAGAGATATTGCGTAAATGCAAAAAAGCAGTCCTACATATTTGTTTAATATGCACTTTGAATGACATATCCTGATCAAAAATGACTCCAAGATTTCTCACAGTATTACTAGAGGTCAGGGTAATGCCATCCAGAGTAAGGATCTGGTTAGACACCATGTTTCTAAGATTTGTGGGGCCAAGTACAATAACTTCAGTTTTATCTGAGTTTAAAAGCAGGAAATTAGAGGTCATCCATGTCTTTATGTCTGTAAGACAATCCTGCAGTTTAGCTAATTGGTGTGTGTCCTCTGGCTTCATGGATAGATAAAGCTGGGTATCATCTGCGTAACAATGAAAATTTAAGCAATACCGTCTAATAATACTGCCTAAGGGAAGCATGTATAAAGTGAATAAAATTGGTCCTAGCACAGAACCTTGTGGAACTCCATAATTAACTTTAGTCTGTGAAGAAGATTCCCCATTTACATGAACAAATTGTAATCTATTAGACAAATATGATTCAAACCACCGCAGCGAAGTGCCTTTAATACCTACGGCATGCTCTAATCTCTGTAATAAAATTTATGGTCAACAGTATCAAAAGCAGCACTGAGGTCTAACAGAACAAGCACAGAGATGAGTCCACTGTCCGAGGCCATAAGAAGATCATTTGTAACCTTCACTAATGCTGTTTCTGTACTATGATGAATTCTAAAACCTGACTGAAACTCTTCAAATAGACCATTCCTCTGCAGATGATCAGTTAGCTGTTTTACAACTACCCTTTCAAGGGTAGTTGGTAGTTTCTCAGGTTGCATGCACATGAGAAATTCAGATGGCTTGAGATGCTTTCTAAAATTTTCTGCACGTTTTACCAGCACACAGTCCCAGCTGCCTCATTCCGAATCCATGAAACACTGGCTGACTGTGGAAAGCAGCAACAGTCCGAGCTGTTTGGATCCCAGAGGCTGGAATGCCATCTAGTCCTTAATCTACGGGGCTGGCTAATCTCTGAATAGTTGGCTCTATGCATGAAATAAACTGCAAACACTGTTATTTTAATACTTGAATAAATCTGTCAGCATACAAGATTCAAGTTTGGCTCTGCACTTTTATCAACTCTTGAACCAACTGGTTATAAATTCTGCAGCAATAATTAGATGCATTTGATACATTGAAACTAATAGCTAGTTTAACACTGAGTAGAGTTCACCTTTGGTATCAGTTGCAGCCCCAATATGATCCACTCCAAAATGTATTTGAAAGCTTTAGGGAGACCGAAACCGTTTTTTTTTTTTTTTTTTTTTTTTTTTTTTGATGCTGTCAGTTTCACATTTCTGCAAACTTTGAGGCTGTTTTGCTATGAAAGGCTTTACACTGTGTTACAAATGAAGCATTTGTTGGAGATTTCATGCATGCAGCAGCTGAGTGTAAACCTGTTATTTTGTCGCACAGTGAGGTGTGCTGTGTTTGCACAGGGCATCGCTGTGGGATGAGGAGGATGTGGTGCAGGAGGATCCATCGTGACACTGCAGAAATGTGACATGCACAGTGTTGAATGACAGCACAGAATGATCACTGAAGATTTAGGGTGCTGGTGTCTCTTAATTAATGGACTTCTGTGTTTAACATCCTTTGGAAATGTTCTGTATGATTCCCACTCAGTTCTGCAGAATGTGTTTTAACGCCACCGCTTCCTGTGTAACCTTGTTCCGTATAACAACTATTATATGGAACAACTATTATACAGATTAATCTCAGGTTACAGCTTTAGTAGTTTTAACAAATCCACCTTTGTGTCATCCCAACATGCAATGTGTGATAATCTAAAGGTGGACTTCACAGATTATCTTTATGCTTTATGAATAATTACCTCTGCCAACGAAGTTGGGTGGAGGTTATGTTTTCACCCCTGATTGTTTTTGTTTGTTTGTCTGTTTGTGAACAGCCTGTAACCCACAATTTTTCATATATTGTTAGGAAATTTTTTACAGAGGATTCATATCCTGATCAAGAGCTGATTCAGTTGTCCAGGTTATAGGTCAAAGGTCAGAGTCAGGAAAAATCTTAGAAAATTGCAAAAATCTATCTTTAAACATTGAACAAATTTTCAAAAATTCATAACTTGGTCAAAACATTTTGAATTTCTTTCATATTTGAGAGTGTTATGTCAGGGTAATGACAAAAAAGCAGATCACAGACATGACACAAAACTAAAGTCATTTCAAATGGCAACTTTCTGGCTTTAAGAAACACTATAAGAAATCAAGAAAAAAAATGGTGGCAGTCAGTAACGGTTACTTTTTTAGACCAAGCAGAGGGAAAAAATATGGAATCACTCAATTCTGAGGAAAAAATTATGGAATCACCCTGTAAATTTTCATCCCCAAAACTAACACCTGCATCAAATCAGATCTGCTCGTTAGTCTGCATCTAAAAAGGAGTGATCACACCTTGGAGAGCTGTTGCACCAAGTGGACTGACATGAATCATGGCTCCAACACGAGAGATGTCAATTGAAACAAAGGAGAGGATTATCAAACTCTTAAAAGAGGGTAAATCATCACGCAGTGTTGCAAAAGATGTTGGTTGTTCACAGTCAGCTGTGTCTAAACTCTGGACCAAATACAAACAACATGGGAAGGCTGTTAAAGGCAAACATACTGGTAGACCAAGGAAGACATCAAAGCGTCAAGACAGAAAACTTAAAGCAATATGTCTCAAAAATCGAAAATGCACAACAAAACAAATGAGGAACGAATGGGAGGAAACTGGAGTCAACGTCTGTGACCGAACTATAAGAAACCGCCTAAAGGAAATGGGATTTACATACAGAAAAGCTAAACGAAAGCCATCATTAACACCTAAACAGAAAAAAACAAGGTTACAATGGGCTAAGGAAAAGCAATCGTGGACTGGGGATGACTAGATGAAAGTCATATTCAGCGATGAATCTTGAATCTGCATTGGGAAAGGTGATGATGCTGGAGTGCGGGATTGCTGGTAAATGATATTAGTGATCACCTGCCAGTATTTACTGTTTTTGCATCACATGATCAAGTGTTTCAAAAGGATTGTAATAGATTGAGTAGAAATGTCACACCAATAACTGTTGATAATTTAAGGGTGGATTTATTATGCCAGAATTGGAATGATGTTTATGTTGATGATGTTGATGAATCTTATGATGGTTTTATTTCTATCATTTCTAAGTTATACGATAAACACTGTCCTCTTGTTAACAAGATATATACTAACCGATACAGCAATAAACCATGGATAACCAAGGGTCTTCAGAGGGCATGTAAAAAGAAGAACTTACTGTATAAACAATTTATAAATCGAGATCAAAGGAAGCTGAAAGTAAATATAAAATATATAAGAATAAATTAATTCATATTATGAGATTTAGTAAGAAAAGATATTATAGTGACTTGTTAAAAATAAGAATAATATAAAAAATACATGGAATATTTTAAATGAAGTAATAAAAAAGAACAAAAATGGTAGAGATTATCCTTCTTTTTTTCTTTCCAATAATACTGTGATAGAAGATAATGAGACTATTGCTGACCATTTTAATGAATATTTTGTCAATGTAGGTAAAAATCTTGCCAGTAATATTGATTCATTGAGCATTAAATCTTTTGAAAATAAGATAACATTTAATAAATCTGTGTCAATGTTTGTTGGTGGAACAAATGAAAAATAAATAATTGATCTGGTGCAGAATTCTAAAAGTAAGAAATCAAAGGACTTCAATAATTTGGATATGGCTTTGTTGAAAAAAATCATTGATTGTATAGTAAAACCTTTCACTTATATTTGTAATATATCATTAAGTTTTGGTAAATTCCCTTCACAGATGAAGATAGTCAAAGTAATACCTTTGTTTAAAACTGGTGACAAACACACTTTTTCAAATTATAGACCTATTTCACTTTTACCCCAATTTTCTAAAATACTAGAAACATTTTTTGTAAAAAGACTGGATAATTACTTACTAAAGTATGAGATACTCTGTGAAGAACAATATGGATTTAGAAAATCTAGGACTACTTCACATGCATTGATGGATTTCTTGGAAAATATAGCGACTGCAGTCGATAACAAGCAATATACAGTAGGTATTTTTTTTTATTTACAGAAAGCGTTTGACACTGTAAATCATGAAATATTGCTAACTAAATTACAGAAATATGGAATCAGAGGATTAGCATATGACTGGATAAATAGTTATTTACATGGTCAGTATCAGTATGTTCAATACAATAACAGATTCCGAACTTCGGGAAATTACGTGTGGGGTGCCCCAGGGTTCGGTCTTAGGTCCTTTGTTATTTATTTTATATATAAATGATATATGTTATGTGTCACGGGTACTGAGGTGTGTTCTTTTTGCAGATGACACAACTGTATTTTGCAGTGGTGATAATCTTGAACAGCTTCTTGACACGGTGGTAAACGAACTGGATAAATTTAAGGCTTGGTTTGATGCTAATAAATTGTCACTTCATCTTGGGAAAACCAAATGTATGATTTTTGGAAATAAATTTGTGCCTAAATGTAAAAGTGTAACCATTAACAATATGGAAATACAGATAGTAACTGAGAACAAATTTCTAGGTGTTATAATTGACAATAAACTCAGCTGGAAACCTCATATAAATTATATAAAATTTAAAATGTCAAAATCTATCGCTATCATGTACAGGGTCAAGGACATATTGTCCCAGGATGGGCTACTTAGATTATATTATTCTTTAATTGTACCATATATGACATATTGTATCGAACTCTGGGGTAATACTTACAAATCAAATACCAATCATGTATTTCTTTTACAAAAACATGCCATCAGAATCATCTGTAATAAACCTTATCTTGAGCCAACGCATTCTCTGTTTATGACTTTAAATTTACTGAAATTTAGAGATTTAGTGGATTATATCACCATACAAACTTTGTACAAAGCTAATAACCAGGCCTTGCCATTTTATGTCCAGAGCCTGTTCAAGATCAGGAAATCTGAATACAGTTTACGAGGATGTATGGTTTTTAAGAAGCCTCCCGTACGTACTAATGTCAAGGGTTTTTGTGTTTCAGTTAAAGGGGTGAAGATTTGGAACAAATGTCCTGTGGAAATTAGATTATGTAGTTCTTTTGTCTGTTTTAAGAAACATTATAAGAAATTAATAATTTCTGGATATAATTTCTGGATATAAAGAACTTTTGTTTGGTGCCGTGCCAATGAGATTTATAAAGATGACTGCCTGAAGAGAACATGTAAATTTCCACAGTCATTGATGATATGGGGCTGCATGTCAGGTAAAGGCACTAGGGAGATGGCTATCATTACATCATCAATAAATGCACAGGTTTACGTTGATATTTTGGACACTTTTCTTATCCCATCAATTGAAAGGATGTTTGGGGATGATGAAATCATTTTTCAAGATGATAATGCATCTTGCCATAGAGCAAAAACTGTGAAAACATTCCTTGCAAAAAGACACATAGGGTCAATGTCATGGCCTGCAAATAGTCCGGATCTTAATCCAATTGAAAATCTTTGGTGGAAGTTGAAGAAAATGGTCCATGACAAGGCTCCAACCTGCAAAGCTGATCTGGCAACAGCAATCAGAGAAAGTTGGAGCCAGATTGATGAAGAGTACTGGTTGTCACTCATTAAGTCCATGCCTCAGAGACTCCAAGCTGTTATAAAAGCCAGAGGTGGTGCAACAAAATACTAGTGATGTGTTGGAGCGTTCTTTTGTTTTTCATGATTCCATAATTTTTTCCTCAGAATTGAGTGAGTCCATATTTTTTTCCCTCTGCTTGGTCTAAAAAAGTAACCGTTACTGACTGCCACAATTTTTTTTTCCTGATTTCTTATAGTGTTTCTTAAAGCCAGAAAGTTGCCATTTGAAATGACTTTAGTTTTGTGTCATGTCTGTGATCTGCTTTTTTTCTACAAAATTAAACAACTGAATGAATACCCTCCGAGGCCAGTGATTCCATAATTTTTGCCAGGGGTTGTAATATTAATTCATAAACAACAGAAAAGGGACTTACATTTTGGTGGGGTGCTTTGACATCAACAGTTCAACACGAACTTTAAATAGGAGTTTAAAATAGTTTCCAGTCAACTTGGAAAAACAGATGCAGTCCATGATACTTCCAAAAAAAAAAAAAAACTGTACTTCCTCAGTCCAGCGAAAAATCACGTCAGAAATTTGTCCAGCTTTTCATCCTACCAGCTCCTCAGCCCCAACCAGTCCCAGCAGAAGACTGCCCCTCCCTGAGCCTGGTTCTGCTGGAGGTTTCTTCCTGTTAAAAGGGAGTTTTTCCTTCCCACTGTAGCCAAGTGCTTGCTCACAGGGGGTCGTTTTGACCGTTGGGGTTTTACATCATTATTGTATGGCCTTGCCTTACAATATAAAGCGCCTTGGGGCAACTGTTTGTTGTGATTTGGCGCTATATAAAAAAAAAATTGATTGATTGATTGACTATGGCTTGACAAATTTTCATCCACATCTGATCTGGATTGTGTATTTTGTGGGCATTTGAATTTAATATTGAAAAGCCATTTTGTTGTACATTTTGCATTATTTCTCAATCAAAAGTGCCTCAGTCACTCTCATTTGTGACATTGAGTTGTGAACTGGCGCTCTCAATGAAGAGACTAAGTTTGATCAGCATCTGATCCATATTGCAAATTGAGCAGCTATTTGATTTTAATTTTGAATATTGATCTATATTTTAGTTTGAGAAGCTAGTTCTAACAGGATTTTGACTTTGAAAATTTTTCCAAGGTAAAAATTTGTGTAATTGGAAACTAGTGTTGGCAGAAGTTTGCGTTCTATGAGAGCGGTGCTCTCGTTGGTACGTTTAGATCAATTAATCTGTTTCAATTTATTTTCATTTATATAGCGCCAAATCACAACAAAGTTGCCTCAAGGCACTTCAAATCCAAATCCAAAACAAAACAAGAAATCTGGACTATTGATTTTGGAGACGACATTTAACCGTCGTCCAGCTTCATTTCTGTAGCTGGCGCGTCATCAGAATTTTCAAACTGTTGAAAAATGCAAACGAATCCTGACGAAAACCTCAATACGTCTGTATTCTGTTTTGCTTTCTGTCTTGACTGTTCCTCATCATTTGCGTAGTTCCCGTACAGTCAGCGTTCCATTTGATTGTCGTCCAACTTCGTCCAGCCTCCCAAGTCCAACACCTTGCATGAACCTTGACGATATCTGAATGGATCACTAACCAAAGATCCGACGAGCTGAACGTGACTCATCCATGTATGGGACAAAAAGCAACGTTTTCATACAGAAACAATAGCGGGAAGAACATTTGATCAACTACTTGAACTATTTACACGCGTTCGCATGCTGTCTCTGATTCCAGTGTGCATGTGCGTGCGCATGTTCAAACCTGTTGTCAACACAACATAGCTGCAGCTGGCTGTGGAGAGCATAGACTCATTGCAGAAATGATCACAGCATCAAGGTGGCCATTCGCTTTGTTTCTCTTTTGTTAGTTTCGGTTTTGTTTCGGTCTTTTATGTGTTCTGCACTTGCAGGCTTTTCGGTGATGGGAGACATGCCGGCTCATTTGTCCACTTTTTCTTGACAATTTGTGACTTTTTTTCCTTTGTTCAGCAAACGCTGTGTGAACGGGCCATAAGCGTCACTAAAAGACTCAGAATTTAGATGAAGTTGAGGCCACGGCTCGCTCTTTTTCCTAATAAAATTAATTTAAAAGAGTAAAAAGCATAGCAACATACTATGCCAGTATGCTAGCCGTGCGAAAGGGAAAATAAGTGCGTCTTAAGTCTGGACTTACAGAATCTGTTTTATTGATGCAGGGAGATATTCCACAGAACAGGGGCACGATGAGAGAAAGCTCTGTGACCCGCAGACTTTTTATTCACCCTAGGGACACAAAGTAGTCCTGCACCCTGAGAACACAGAGCCCGGGCCGGTACGTAGGGTTTAATTAGGTCAGCTAAGTAGTGAGGTGCCTGTCCGTGAACACTTTTATAGACTAGTAGCAGAACCATAAAATCTTATCTCACAGGGACAGGAAGCCAATAAAGATATGCCAAAATGGGTGTAATGTGGTCAAACTTTCTGCTTCGTGTCAAAGTCTGGTAGCAGCATTTTGAACCAATTGGAGAGCCGTAATGCTGGACTGTGGTAAACCAGAAAATGGAACATTGCAGTAGTCCAATCTAGAATAGATAAATGCATGGATCAGGGTCTCAGCATCAGCCATAGACAGGATGGCACGAATCTTCACTATATTTTGCAGGTGGAAGAAAGCAGTCCTTGTAATATTTCTAATGTGGAGGACAATGTAGGATCAAAAATTACCCCGTTTCCTCACTTTGTCAGTGTGATGTATGACACACAAGCCTAGGCTTAGCGTTAACTGGTCAAATTGATGCCGATGTCTCACAGGACCAAGAACCATCATTTCAGTCTTATCAGAGTTTAAAAGTAGGAAGTTTCTAGTCCAAATCCTTCTACTCTGGAGGATTGGGTGGGCATCATCCTGGAAATTTTCAAGATGGAGAAGCTGACCTCTCTACTAAAAAACCAAAAGGCCTCATTCTACCATATTTGGAAGAACTGGCTTCAATTCATAACCCCTATGAGAGCAGATTTTGTTTGAACACATTGGTACTGTAAACCACCAAAAAGTGTATGATTACAATTATTTTATTCCAACACATTGGTACTGTAAACCACCAAAAAGTGCATGATTACAATTATTTTATTCCATTTTCTGTTGTTTTTTTTTCTCTCTCTCTCTCTCTCTCTCATGGCAGCAGTGCCTGGCAGAGCACCCCATTTGTTGTTCTTGTATATAGTTTATTTAAGTTGTTGAATTGCGTAAAAGCAGGTTGGGTTGTGTGCTTGAGAACAAGATTGTTTATGATTCACCATGTGAAATATGTTCTCTCTTCTTGGATTTCATCCTTTTTGATCCCTGGTTTCTGTTATCGAATGTGTGATGAGCTGCTGGCCTGCAATATTGTCTTCTCTTGGGGTGAAGGGACATTCTCAAAGAGACCTGGACTCACCTGGAGGGATATTGCGCACACTCTCCAGTCTTTTCTTTAAAAAAAAAGAGAGAAAGGGAATGCATCCATGTATATGCTTTGTACTTTTATATCTGTCCTTTCTTAATAAAAATAAAATATCTAAAAAAGAAATATTTGATATTGCTGGAACAGCCAACAGGCTATCCTCAACGTCAGCCAATGTAGTAATGGGTATTAAGTTTGCAAAGCATATCCCTCTATGATTTTTATGCACACGTTTACTTAAACAGGCCACAGTCTCAACTTGACAAATTTCCCTCCCTGGCACGTAAACTGCACTATCACCATAATGGGTTTCCTGCACTAATTTCCCTGATACCCACATTTGTTATAAGCCTTGCAGGGTCTCTACAGCATGCCACGGAGCAGATGATTAAAGCCTTAATGTTACCCTCCCTGTAGAGCTGTATCTATGTTTGCAGACAAGATGGCGGCACCTTCCCCAGTGGGGTGAAGGCCATCCGGCATCAGCAACCCACGGTGGCCCCAGAACAAAGGCTAGTTATCAATAAAACTAAAGCCTTGCTCTCTACAAAATTACACCAGCCACTTATTTAACAATGTTAGCCTGCTAAATGCATTATCATTACCCTGTTAGGGGAGGGGGACCAAAGACTATTAATTGATACTGACACATCTTTCTGGCAAGGTCACAAGTCCTCTCTATGTCCATTTTTGTGACCTCAAAGTGCTTCATCCTGACATCATTGGCGCCGATGTGAATAACTATGTGACTGTATCTCGTGTCATGTTCCTTTGCCTATCTATCCTTCTGCAGCGTCAGCACCCTAAGATGGGAGGCAGTGTCAGGAGTTCTGGCCCCAGGAATACATTTAACATCAGCTGGCGTCTGTAACCTGACTTTGCAGGTGATAGAATTCCTGATCACTAAAGCCTGGTGTTTCAGCCTGGAGATAGGAGTGGAAGTCACCCGTGGGCTCAAAGAACTCACATCAGGCATATCCAAGGGAGAAAAATGGCTCACAGTTCACAGTAGCGAGTGTTATTGAGGTACAGCAACCGGGCACCAAGCCCTACGTGACTTCCTCCGCCTAACCACAGTCCAAAAGCCGTCATCATGGCTCAATGTATCCTCGCTGATGATACATTTTTGAAAGGCTTTGTATTTCCAAAAAGTTTGAAGTTTGCGCAGCATGAAAACAGCGAGAGAGAAAGAAAAAAGGAGAGACAGAGGGAGGGAGAGAGAAAGAGAGAGCGCAAATGAGAGAAAGACGGAGAGAGAGAACTTTATTTTAAATTTTTATTCTTAGCACTTGCTTTGACATTGTAAGCACGTGTTTCCAATGTCAGTAAAGATCCATTGAAATTCAAAATTGAGAAGGAGAGGCAGACAAAGAGAGAGGGAGAGTGCTGTCTTTTCTCTTTAAGTATATAAAAAATAAGGCTATAAAAATCTATTAAAATAATAAAAGTACTTAATTCTTTCACCAAAACATCAAATCTAGACTTTCTTCTTAGATACACCTTCTGGCAATTTGTAGCTGAACTTCCAGGTCTCGGAAAAGTATTAGTATCGGCAGATATCCAAATTCAGGTATTGGGATCAGATCGGAAGTGAAAAATTGTTGATCGGTGCATCCCTAGGTACAGATAATATCTGCTGATATATACATAAAATGGCAATGATTCCTAACATTTCATTGTCTAACTCTTATGACAAAGTTTACAGTTTAAATAACTTAATTTTAAATAACTATACATAAAACAACCAACCAAAACATATGTAGACATATGTAGATAAGTAAACAGACTTCTCATCTATCTTTATAGCTTAGGAACCACATCTCTTTTCATTGTAACACACCCATTCTAACTGAAAATGAATGGCATCTGTTGACTTTGACTCTGTCTATCTGAGCTAATGTAACCAAGGGGTGATGGGGTTCCCAGCCCTGCCTGACAGCAAAACACAACTGAGTCTCACGGCAGTTCCTCGTGGCATTATTAAAAGTACATTAATCTATTTGTGCATGATGGGAACACGAAGTGTGGGGTGACAGGGATCTGGGGGGTTATGGTTTGGCCTGGGGGGGTAGACACTTTTGTTATGGTTAGAGTTAGGAGAAGGGGGAGGATTATAAATAGTAAAATAAAAAAACTCACAAAAATGTTTGTGACGGAGACACAAAATAAAGGCACGAGACTGGGCTTTGTAAACAGTGCTGTGGGAGGGTCCTCTGTTGGATAAACTACAGAATGATGTTTAGTTGGTAAAATAATAGTTTTCATATTGGCAAAAATAAAGTTGATTCCACTGTCTTTGTGAAAGGCTCATATCGACCGATATTATCTGCCAACCTCTATATTGGTCAGACACTACTGCATAGTAATACGATACTCAGGAACATTACAGTCAACAATAAACTTGTAATACCTATATAGTGATCACAAAACAAAATAACTGGCACAAGACAAACTATTCCAGAACAACAGAGATGCTCGATAGGAAGAAGCCCTCTAGTCCAGTGACCTCTTATTGACCTTTGGACACAGATTAAAGCTGCATTTAGAGAGTGCAGGTCATGAGAAGGTTCACAGGGCTTAATTTGCATCAACAAGCGGGTGCACGGGTATTCAGAACTGTCTATACGAGTCTGCGATCATTGGCACCGACTGCAGCTGCATGTGTCTTAAATTGTGAGTTGGTGAGTCATCAACAATACTGCAGCAATTGCGCCTGTTTTCCTTCCTGCACCACATGAATGAACATGTCACTAAGGTAACAGGGACATTACACCATGCAGGTTTGAAGGAAGAATCCTAAAATAGTAACAGAGTGGGGGGGGGGGGAGCATGAAACCTTTACAGTTGTTTGTGTGACACTGAAGATTCCAATAAAACAGTGTTGGTTCTGCTGAATGTTTGAGGCTGTTGCTCCTCTGCATCTCTAGCAGGAGGGTTCGGAGCAGCCTGACTGCCACTCCCGTCTCTCCCCCTCCACACTTTGCTCCACCATGGCCAGCAGGAGTCCTGACCTGAGCCCAAGAGCTGAGGATTCTCTCTCTGGAACACCTGTGGCTGGCGCCAACCCCACCATGGATCCTGAGCAGTACTGCAAGCTGTGTCTCAGTGAGCAGCCATCTGCAGCCACCAAAAAGCTGCAGTGCTGCAGCTGCATCTTCTGCACCGTGGTGAGTGTTGCCAAATGAGTCCAGACCCAAGATCCTGTGAGTCACACATTTTAGGAGGCGATTATTGACACTTGGCTATGTGTTTGCTTAGTTCAGGATTCAGTGCCGCCTTCTTTAGCGGTTACTTTGTCAGGAAATTTGTAGTACTCAAACCTGTGATCTGTGAGTCACAGAACTGATTATAGTGCAAAGGTCCACTGGGTCCAAGCTCTGTTTTAATGGCCTGAATTCAGAAACAAATATTTAGGGTTGACACTACTAATACAAATTGGGAATTGATTCATCAACAAGTAATTTTGACAATAAATTACAGTCAAATGTAAGCAGTGAAACTTTAAATTTACTTTCATTTTTAAAAAACAACTATAGAAGTACAAGTTGAAAACATGGCAACACAGTGAACTACATGGAGGCCTCAGTGATGGATTCCTTCTTCTTCAGCTTCAGGCTCATTTCTGGGAAGTGACTTGATTCCAAATGACTGATTCTCAGCCTCTTTCCTGGGAACTGAAATTCTTCTTATTCTTGTTGTTCTTATTCTTTTTCTTTGCTGGAAAGAAACTGAAACTAAGAGTTTTGGAGATTTCCTTGTTTTTGGACTTAAAAGTAATCATTGACCACATCAGGGAGATTGCAGATCAACCACAGTTTTAGTTATTTGAAAAAGAGTATTTTTTTTTTAATGATATATCTGTAATTTGAGGAAAATCACACCACCTGAAAAAGTAGGGTGTGGTTCTCCATTTTTTCCATTCTGAGAAACCACTATTTCTCAACATTGAGTCAAAACTTCACATTCTCGAGAAATAATGGTCAAAAGTCAAAATGCTGTGACACCCCCCCCCCCTATACATTTTTAACTATCTTAATCATATTTAATATATTAAAATGTAAAAATTAAGAATTTCTAACTTAATATGAACTTGTAAACTAAAATGTTCTTTTGTAAGTTATTATGAAGTATTAAATGCAAAATGTGACTACTGATTACACTAAAGTGCAAAATAAAATAAAAACTTAAAATACTTTTTTTTTTTTTATCTTTTATTAGTGATTTAGCAATTTAATTTGCGGCTTTTTATTTTTTATTCCTTAGTATTATAATAATAATAAAGACTCCATTTTTTAACGTTATCTCATAATTGTCATTTACTATATAACTTTAATATATGTTTTTTCTGTTTTAGGTTTTGTTCCTTACGGAAATTAACTTCCATTTCTCAAGTATGTGTTAATTTTTTAAATCTTATTTTATTACTTTTTTATTGTGCTTTTGTGGAAGGGAAGCGTATCGCATTCACTGGATAAAAATTTAGACCACTAGCTCGAAATTATGAGAAAAGATCTCATAATTACGAGATCTTTAGCTTTGGTTCCATACAATGGGCTTCTGTACTTCCCAAGTCATAATTGAAACTCGGGCAATTTGTAACCGCCGACACTGCAGTGTGATCACACTCCACTTCTACACGCACACAAAGTGTGGATTTTCCTAAAAGGTGTTCCTGGATGAATGAAACTCCTCCAGGGAGGCGGGGTATGGGGCACCCAGACTGGCATGTGTCCAGCTGGGAGTGAGCCCCTCTTTGTCCCTCAATGGTCAGTGGGGCTGTGTGAGTGAAAGCTGGAAATCTGGAGGGAGCAAGACACATCTCATTTTGGTGAGACGCCCCATGCTCCTCCCTGGACATTCATCCAGGAACACCTTAGGGAAAAAGCCACATTTTGTGTTTGATTACAGTCTTGTTATCATTGGCTAACCTTAGCCCGCTTCTTTACTGAGGGACTGGAAGTACAGAAGCTATATATTAAAAAAACTAATTACAACCCCAATTCCAATGAAGTTGGGACATTGTGTGAAATGTAAATAAAAACAGAATACAATGATATGCAAATCTCTTCAACCTATATTCAGTTAAATACACCACGAAGACAAGATATTTAATGTTCAAACTGATAGACTTTTTTGTTTTTTGGCAAATATTTGCTCAATTTTGAAATGGATGCCTGCAACACGTTTCAAAAAAGCTGGGACAGGGGCAACAAAAGACTGGGAAAGTTGAAGAATGCTCAAAGAACACCTGTTTGGAACATTCCGCAGGAGAACAGGTTAATTGGAAACAAGTGAGTGTCATGATTGGGTATAAAAGGAGCATCCCCAAAAGCCTCAGCCATTCAGAAGCAAAGATGGGGCGAGGATCACCACTTTGTGAACAACTGCGTGAAAAAAATAGTCCAACAGTTTAAGAACAAAGTTTCTCAATGTTCAATTACAAGGAATTTAGGGATTCCATCATCTGCAGTCCATAATATAATCGGAAGATTCAGAGAATCTGGAGAACTTTCTACAAGTAAGCGGCAAGGCCGAAAACCAACATTGAATGCCCGTGACCTTTGATCCCTCAGGCGACACTGCATTTAAAAACCAACATTGTGTAAAGGATCTTACCGCGTGGGCTCAGGACCACTTCAGAAAACAATTGTCAGTTAACACAGTTCATCACTACATCTACGTGCAAGTTAAAACTCTACCATGCAAAGCAAAAACCATACATCAACAACATCCAGAAACGCCGCCACCTTCTCTGGGCCTGAGCTCATTTGAAATGGACAGACGCAGAGTGGAAAAGTGTGCTGTGGTCTGATGAGTCCACATTTCAAATTATTTTTGGAACTCTTGGACGTTATGTCCCCCAGACAAAACAGGAAAAAGACCATCCAGATTGTTACCAGCGCAAAGTTCAAAAGCCAACATCTGTGATGGTATGGGGGTGTGTTAGTGCCCATGTCATGGGCAACTTACACATCTGTGATGGCACCGTCAGTGCTGAAAGGTACAGCCAGGTTTTGGAGCAACACATGCTGCCATCCAAACAACGTCTTTTTCAGGGACGTCCCTGATTATTTCAGCAAGACAATGCCAAGACACATTCTGCACGTGTTACAATCAATCAATCAACTTTTTTCTTATATAGCGCCAAATCACAACAAACAGTTGCCCCAAGGCGCTCCATATTGTAAGGCAAGGCCATACAATAATTATGAAAAACCCCAACGGTCAAAACGACCCCCTATGAGCAAGCACTTGGCCACAGTGGGAAGGAAAAACTCCCTTTTAACAGGAAGAAACCTCCAGCAGAACCAGGCTCAGGGAGGGGCAGTCTTCTGCTGAGACTGGTTGGGGCTGAGGGAAAAAACCAGGAAAAAGACATGCCGTGAAGGGGGGCAGAGATCGATCACTAATGATTAAATGCAGAGTGATGCATACGGAGCAAAAAGAGAAAGAAACAGTGCATCATGGGAACCCCCCCACAATCTACGTCTAAAGCAGCATAACCAAGGGATGGTCCAGGGTCACCCGATCCAGCCCTAACTATAAGCCTTAGCGAAAAGGAAAGTTTTAAGCCTAATCTTAAAAGTAGAGAGGGTATCTGTCTCCCTGATCTGAATTGGGAGCTGGTTCCACAGGAGAGGAGCCTGAAAGCTGAAGGCTCTGCCTCCCATTCTACTCTTACAAACCCTAGGAACTACAAGTAAGCCCGCAGTCTGAGAGCGAAGCGCTCTAATGGGGTAATATGGTACTGCGAGGTCCCTAAGATAAGATGGGACCTGATTATTCAAAACCTTATAAGTAAGAAGAAGAATTTTAAATTCTATTCTAGAATTAACAGGAAGCCAATGAAGAGAGGCCAACACGGGTGAGATATGCTCTCTCCTGCTAGTCTCCGTCAGTACTCTAGCTGCAGCATTCTGAACCAACTGAAGGCTTTTTAGGGAACTTTTAGGACAACCTGATAATAATGAATTACAATAGTCCAGCCTAGAGGAAATAAATGCATGAATTAGTTTTTCAGCATCACTCTGAGACAAGACCTTTCTGATTTTAGAGATATTGCGTAAATGCAAAAAGGCAGTCCTACATATTTGTTTAATATGCGCTTTGAATGACATATCCTGATCAAAAATGACTCCAAGATTTCTCACAGTATTACTAGAGATCAGGGAAATGCCATCCAGAGTAACGATCTGGTTAGACACCATGCTTCTAAGATTTGTGGGGCCAAGTACAATAACTTCAGTTTTATCTGAGTTTAAAAGCAGGAAATTAGAGGTCATCCATGTCTTTATGTCTGTAAGACAATCCTGCAGTTTAGCTAATTGGTGTGTATCCTCTGGCTTCATGGATAGATAAAGCTGGGTATCATCTGCGTAACAATGAAAATTTAAGCAATACCGTCTAATAATACTGCCTAAGGGAAGCATGTATAAAGTGAATAAAATTGGTCCTAGCACAGAACCTTGTGGAACTCCATAATTAACTTTAGTCTGTGAAGAAGATTCCCCATTTACATGAACAAACTGTAATCTATTAGACAAATATGATTCAAACCACCGCAGCGCAGTGCCTTTAATACCAATGACATGCTCTAATCTCTGTAATAAAATTTTATGGTCAACAGTATCAAAAGCAGCACCTGAGGTCTAACAGAACAAGCACAGAGATAAGTCCACTGTCCGAAGCCATAAGAAGATCATTTGTAACCTTCACTAATGCTGTTTCTGTACTATGATGAATTCTAAAACCTGACTGAAACTCTTCAAATAGACCATTCCTCTGCAGGTGATCAGTTAGCTGTTTTACAACTACCCTCTCAAGAATCTTTGAGAGAAAAGGAAGGTTGGAGATTGGCCTATAATTAGCTAAGATAGCTGGGTCAAGTGATGGCTTTTTAAGTAATGGTTTAATTACTGCCACCTTAAAGGCCTGTGGTACATAACCAACTAACAAAGATAGATTGATCATATTTAAGATTGAAGCATTAAATAATGGTAGGACTTCCTTGAGCAGCCTGGCAGGAATGGGGTCTAATAAACATGTTGATGGTTTGGATGAAGTAACTAATGAAAATAACTCAGAACAATCGGAGAGAAAGAGTCTAACCAAATACCGGCATCACTGAAAGCAGCCAAAGATAACGATACGTCTTTGGGATGGTTATGAGTAATTTTTTCTCTAATAGTTAAAATTTTGTTAGCAAAGAAAGTCATGAAGTCATTACTAGTTAAAGTTAATGGAATACTCAGCTCAATAGAGCTCTGACTCTTTGTCAGCCTGGCTACAGTGCTGAAAAGAAACCTGGGGTTGTTCTTATTTTCTTCAATTAGTGATGAGTAGAAAGATGTCCTAGCTTTACGGAGGGCTTTTTTATAGAGCAACAGACTCTTTTTCCAGGCTAAGTGAAGATCTTCTAAATTAGTGAGACGCCATTTCCTCTCCAACTTACGGGTTATCTGCTTTAAGCTACGAGTTTGTGAGTTATACCACGGAGTCAGACACTTCGATTTAAAGCTCTCTTTTTCAGAGGAGCTACAGCATCCAAAGTTGTCTTCAAAGAGGATGTAAAACTATTGACGAGATACTCTAACTCCCTTACAGAGTTTAGGTAGCTACTCTGCTCTGTGTTGGTATATGACATTAGAGAACATAAAGAAGGAATCATATCCTTAAACCTAGTTACAGCGCTTTCTGAAAGACTTCTAGTGTAATGAAACTTATTCCCCACTGCAGGGTAGTCCATCAGGGTAAATGTAAATGTTATTAAAAAATGATCAGACAGAAGGGAGTTTTCAGGGAATACTGTTAAGTCTTCTATTTCCATACCATAAGTCAGAACAAGATCTAAGATATGATTAAAGTGGTGGGTGGACTCATTTACTTTTTGAGCAAAGCCGATAGAGTCTAATAATAGATTAAATGCAGTGTTGAGGCTGTCATTCTCAGCATCTGTGTGGATGTTAAAATCGCCCACTATAATTATCTTATCTGAGCTAAGCACTAAGTCAGACAAAAGGTCTGAAAATTCACAGAGAAACTCACAGTAACGACCAGGTGGACGATAGATAATAACAAATAAAACTGGTTTTTGGGACTTCCAATTTGGATGGACAAGACTAAGAGACAAGCTTTCAAATGAATTAAAGCTCTGTCTAGGTACAACAGCATGGCTTCATAGTAAAAGAGTGCGGGTACTAGACTGGCCTGCCTGCAGTCCAGACCTGTCACCCATTGAAAGTGTGTGGCACATTATGAAGTGCAAAATACGACAACAGAGACCCCGGACTGTTGAACAACTGAAGTGGTACATCAAGCAAGAATGGGAAAGAATTCCACCTACAAAGCTTCAGCAATTAGTGTCCTCAGTTCTCAAACGCTTATTGAATGTTGTTAGAAGGAAAGGTGATGTAACACAGTGGTAAACATACCACTGTCCCAGCTTTTTTGAAATGTGTTGCAAGCATCCATTTCAAAATGAGCAAATATTTGCACAAAAACAATAAAATTTATCAGTTTGAACATTAAATATCTTGTCTTTGTGGTGTATTTAATTGAATATAGGTTGAAGATGATTCCTGTCCCTCTCTGCCGTTTTTTGTTTGTTTTTTTCCCCAAAACCCTGGTGTTTCTGATCACTGGGCTGTGGCTGTGTGATCATGCAGTCAGTCACACGTGCGCGGGTTCGATTGCCAGTTCTGATCATGCACGCACAGGCACTGTGTACGTGGACCGCACACACACACGCATGCACGCATGGACGCACTTCACCTTCTCTCCAGCTGATTCACTCTGGATGAATGCATTCATTGTTTGAATGTGTTGTAGCACACGCTGGGTTTTCTGTTTTTATATAGTCACAGTTCACTCTGAGAGATCACCACAGATGACACGAAATATTATTACGTCGTGTCGGCTGTCAGCTCCACAGAAACGAGGCTTAAGGCCCCATGACACGAGCATGACTTTGATTCACGCAGCTGCACGACCTGTGTCGTGCTGGAGAGTAAACTCATCTTTAACAGGTGCAGACTGAACGTGAGAGGGGCGCCGGCACACGCAATTGCGCAAAGAGAATTTTGAAATGTTCAATAAAGTCCTTCACGCATAAATGTCGTGCTACGCGGCGCAATCTAATCGCCAACACATGCAGCTCATCAAGTCGAATAAATAAGTTAACAGAGCGAGTGGTGACTTCAGCGGGTCGCATCAGAGCGCAGCTTGTCTGAAGGATTATAACAAGAAGTTAAATCTGTTATAAACATACTTTAACAGCTGCCCACAAGAAGGAAAAAACATGCAGCTGTTTTATCAAGCCATGACAATATAAACATGAAAAATAGTTACCTTTTTAGACTGCTCCAAATGCTTTCTCCGGCTAGTTAGGCGCACGGTTCCGGCTGCAGCGCTCCTCTGTGATTCAGGAAGCGATTTGAGCCGTTTTCAGCAGCCAGTTTGCAGAAAAAATGATTAATCTGCCACAAAACAATTTTTTTTTTTATATACGCAGCGCAGAGTGCGTGGCAGGCGGTGGAACAAAGCACGGCGTCCAGCTGGGAACACAGCGGGTGAGATCTTCACAATGATGGGCATGCAAGTGCGTGAGTCAAAGTCATGCTTGTGTCAGAGAGCCTTTATCGTGTTCCTGCAAAGCCCCCCCTGCTGCGAACAAATATGCAGCCATCAAGGATCACCTCAAAACCTTTGAACTGTCAGACTGAAAGTGCCAGCAGGCTCTTCTCTCTGCACAGGCTGGAGGACAGCAAGCCATTCAGAGTTTATGGACAGAATGCTGCAGCTCCGGCTTGATGTTTTGTGCAGCAACTCCCTCCTCAGGTGCGCGTAGCGCTGGAACAACACCGCGTTCATGGACTGCCGTGCGCTGACAGAGGAGGCCGACAAATTCTTCCTGGCCGGCCAGCACCACGGCATGACAGCCGCACTCACACATGCAGCAGCAGAAGCCCCACACCACACACCGGCTCCGCCCCGTAGGAACAGCTGCATCTCTCCTCCACAACAGCGCTCACAAACCGGCTTCTGCACTGTGTGAAAACATTCAGCCGGTCGAACGAAGTCAAACTAAACGCTAACGTTACAAAAACTAATCAAACAATTAAAAAAACGTCAAAAATGACAGCAAAACAAAATATGGATGAATTGAGGTTTTCGGCAGCATTCCTTTAAATTTTTAAACCGTTTAAAAATCCTGATGAAGTGCCACCTGCAGAAACGAAGCTGTGCAAAGGTTAAACAATGTTAGCGAAAGTCCAGATTTCTTGTTTTGTTTGGGCTTTGTTGCCCTTCGTTAAGTGCCGTGTGATGGGCCTTTACTCATGGCTCACCTTCTGTGTAAATTTTAATGTGCTATAAAAGTAGTTTTTCAGAGACTTCTGTCCAGCACAGATGTTTGTGAACCTGTTTGTATTCAGTGTGATGTGCAGAATTCTTCTTTCCTCTGATGGAAGCTCAGACTGTTTGAGCAACACGCAGGGCTGTGTCACTCAGAACAGATGTGACACGTGATAATCTCAGATTAAAGCAGCACAGGCATCTGTTGTGTTTTTTTAAGTTCTTATGTTTTCACTGAACCCTTCCATTGAAATATGACTCTTGTCCTTTGTGTTTTTAGTTCCTTAAAAGTGTTTGCGTTTTTGCTGTGTCCGCTCACTTCCTTCTCTTCTTTCATACTTCACTGCTGAGTCGACTGATGACTTTTGCTGTATGGTTTCTGAAAAACTCCTCACCGCCTTCTGTGGCGCTTCCTTTGGGCTGTTTGCACAACAGCTAATTTTTCTTGTTTTTTTTCTTCAGTATGATGTCATGTTTTTGTTGTTGTGGTGCATTACTGTGCACAGTAACTCTAAAGTCTACCCTGCCTGCACAAAGTGTCATTTTTGACTGACGCAGTCCTCATTAGCACCCAACATTGTTTAAATCTCAAATGCACCTACACTCCTCTGTGCACTGATGGACGTGTTGGTCTTAATGAAGTGTGGTCAGGCGCAGTGTTTGTGCATTGCTATCGTGAGGCAGCAAAACGCGATTGCTAAGATGATTGTCTCATTTTGTACCAACCTCTTTTTAAATACTGTAACTTTTAAAAATGAAATTTTGTTATAAATTGCAGTTAAGATTTAGATTTACACCCTCTGTACCAGACTCTTATCTCCATTTTTCTCTGCCTTCCTGTTTTTTTGTATCTTCTCTTGATTGTTGACTTTGACAAAGATAATCTGCCTTGTGGTGGGTGTTCTTGATCTGGCCAATGTTCTTCACTAGTGAAAGTGTTTTGTCTGTGTGTGTTCCTGAGGTCACCTGAGCATTCTTTGTTCAAAGAACCAAATATTTGATTTGGCTGCACCTAATGCTCCTCTTCACTCAGATGGCTTTGTTTTTGAACATAAAGAAGGATATGTTTCCTTCTTTATGTTCCCTAATGCCGTATACCAACACAGTGCAGAGTAGCTACCTAAACTCTGTAAGTGAGATAGAGTATCTCGTCAATAGTTTTACATCCTCATTGAAGACAACTTTGGATGCTGTAGCTCCTCTGAAAAAGAGAGCTTTAAATCAGAAGTGCCTGACTCCGTGGTATAACTCACAAACTCGCAGCTTAAAGCAGATAACCCGTAAGTTGGAGAGGAAATGGCGTCTCACTAATTTAGAAGATCTTCACTTAGCCTGGAAAAAGAGTCTGTTGCTCTATAAAAAAGCCCTCCGTAAAGCTAGGACATCTTACTACTCATCACTAATTGAAGAAAATAAGAACAACCCCAGGTTTCTTTTCAGCACTGTAGCCAGGCTGACAAAGAGTCAGAGCTCTATTGAGCCGAGTATTCCTTTAACTTTAACTAGTAATGACTTCATGACTTTCTTTGCTAATAAAATTTTAACTATTAGAGAAAAAATTACTCATAACCATCCCAAAGACGTATCATTATCTTTGGCTGCTTTCAGTGATGCCGGTATTTGGTTAGACTCTTTCTCTCAGATTGTTCTGTCTGAGTTATTTTCATTAGTTACTTCATCCAAACCATCAACATGTCTATTAGACCCCATTCCTACCAGGCTGCTCAAGGAAGCCCTACCATTATTTAATGCTTCGATCTTAAATATGATCAATCTATCTTTATTAGTTGGCTATGTACCACAGGCTTTTAAGGTGGCAGTAATTAAACCATTACTTAAAAAGCCAACATTTGACCCAGCTATCTTAGCTAATTATAGGCCAATCTCCAACCTTCCTTTTCTCTCAAAAATTCTTGAAAGGGTAGTTGTTAAACAGCTAACTGATCATCTGCAGAGGAATGGTCTATTTGAAGAGTTTCAGTCAGGTTTTAGAATTCATCATAGTACAGAAACAGCATTAGTGAAGGTTACAAATGATCTTCTTATGGCCTCAGACAGTGGACTCATCTCTGTGCTTGTTCTGTTAGACCTCAGTGCTGCTTTTGATACTGTTGACCATAAAATTTTATTACAGAGATTAGAGCATGCCATAGGTATTAAAGGCACTGCGCTGCAGTGGTTTGAATCATATTTTTCTAATAGATTACAATTTGTTCATGTAAATGGGGAATCTTCTTCACAGACTAAGGTTAATTATGGAGTTCCACAAGGTTCTGTGCTAGGACCAATTTTATTCACTTTATACATGCTTCCCTTAGGCAGTGTTATTAGAAAGCATTGCTTAAATTTTCATTGTTACGCAGATGATACCCAGCTTTATCTATCCATGAAGCCAGAGGACACACACCAATTAGCTAAACTGCAGGATTGTCTTACAGACATAAGGACATGGATGACCTCTAATTTCCTGCTTTTAAACTCAGATAAAACTGAAGTTATTGTACTTGGCCCCACAAATCTTAGAAACATGGTGTCTAACCAGATCCTTACTCTGGATGGCATTACCCTGACCTCTAGTAATACTGTGAGAAATCTTGGAGTCATTTTTGATCAGGATATGTCATTCAAAGCGCATATTAAACAAATATGTAAGACTGCTTTTTTGCATTTACGCAATATCTCTAAAATTAGGAAGGTCTTGTCTCAGAGTGATGCTGAAAAACTAATTCATGCATTTATTTCCTCTAGGCTGGACTATTGTAATTCATTATTATCAGGTTGTCCTAAAAGTTCCCTGAAAAGCCTTCAGTTAATTCAAAATGCTGCAGCTAGAGTACTGACGGGGACTAGAAGGAGAGAGCATATCTCACCCATATTGGCCTCTCTCCATTGGCTTCCTGTTAATTCTAGAATAGAATTTAAAATTCTTCTTCTTACTTATAAGGTTTTGAATAGTCAGGTCCCTTCTTATCTTAGGGACCTCATAGTACCATATCACCCCAATAGAGCGCTTCACTCTCAGACTGCAGGCTTACTTGTAGTTCCTAAGGTTTGTAAGAGTAGAATGGGAGGCAGAGCCTTCAGCTTTCAGGCTCCTCTCCTGTGGAACCAGCTCCCAATTCGGATCAGGGAGACAGACACCCTCTCTACTTTTAAGATTAGGCTTAAAACTTTCCTTTTTGCTAAAGCTTATAGTTAGGGCTGGTGACCCTGAACCATCCCTTAGTTATGCTACTATAGACTTAGACTGCTGGGGGGTTCCCATAATGCATTGAGTGTTTCTTTCTCTTTTTGCTCTGTATGCACCACTCTTCTGCTGGAAGTTTCTTCCTGTTAAAAGGGAGTTTTTCCTTCCCACTGTTGCCAAGTGCTTGCTCACAGGGGGTCGTTTTGACCGTTGGGGTTTTTCCGTAATTATTGTATGGCTTTGCCTTACAATATAAAGCGCCTTGGGGCAACCGTTTGTTGTGATTTGGCGCTATATAAATAAAATTGATTTGATTTGTTTCCATGTAATGATGATAGCTTGATTCACTGGTGGTGAACAGCATCAAATTCCAAATGCACCACTAGAAATCTCCTACAGAATAGACATTGGATACCTGCTTAAAATGAAATATTAAAGTAATAATATTCATCTGGACATGAAAAAGCTGAGCATGAAGTTATTTGGTCCCTCAAAAAGATAACTGGTAAAAAAGTCCCTTCGGCTGCTCCCTTGTTTGCACTCGGGTTCGCCACAGCAAATCCAAGATGGATCTGCATGTTGAATTGGCACAGGTTTTACGCCAGATGCCCTTCCTGATGCAACTCCACATTACATGGAGAAATGTGGCAGGAGTGGGATTTGAACCTGGAGCCTTCTGAACTGAAACCAAGTGCAATAACCACTTGGCCACCACCCCTGCAAAAAGAAAACTGGTAAGGTGCTGTAATAATTTGGATGTACTGTATTTTCCAGAGTGTATGTCAAAATTTTTATTTATTTTTTTTTTTTAAGTTTGGGAGGTCCTGTGGCAAATCCTCCCGTGCTATGTATATACTGATTTAAAAAACATGTCACACTATTATTATCGTTGTTGTTATTTTATTTTATTTTATTATTAACTATTTATATAGGGCTTTCCCAGGAAGCAATGCACTAAACAAAATAAATTCCAGTAGTAAAAGAAGCTGAAGAAGCACCAATAATAAAAGTGCACAACAGCGATGTACAAAGAGCCGATTTAATAAATAAATAAATAAAATGGACTCTGTTTGTATTCTAATGTTTCCAACACTGTGGGCTAGCAGTCTGTGTTCATGTATGTGAAGTAACATCCAATATTGTTTATTCATTGATTTTGTTTATTTTAGGAATTTAAAAGCAAAAATAAAAATACAGAAAAAAAGGTGCGACTCATCCTCTGGAAAATACAGTATTCATCTTCAAAGCTGACAGTTTCAACCTTGAACTCATATTTTATATTCATGCGACCATTTCACTGCAGTTGTCATCTAAAGTAGTAAATTGGTCAATCTCCAAATATTCCTGAACCTGACTGTAACATTGTAACACAGTGTGATTATGATTCACTAGTAATAGTTTCATATTTCTCTTCTCAGTTTCTATTTTGGTTGTTCCTCTCCAGTGTTTGCAGCAATATGTTGAGCTGTCAATCATGGAGGGTGGGGGGGCGCCCATCACGTGTCCCGACATGGCGTGCCAAGAGGGAGGAGTGCTGCTGGACTCTGAGGTAAATCCTCTTTATAACTGTGAGATGTTCCTTATGTTACTGGCTGCAAAGCTTTTTCCTCATAAGAAATATTGCAAAAATGGAATTTTCTCTCTCATGTGAACTGAAAGCCATGGGCTCAAGTGAATGTCAGCTGTTGTGAAAACATGAAGTAGTAGTTCTCTGTGTGTGTATTCTAGTCTGACCATGTTCTTGGTGAGAGGCATTGTTGGGCTGTAAATGTGATTTTTGGACATACACTCAACAAAAATATAAACGCAACACTTTTGGTTTTGCTCCCATTTTGTATGAGATGAACTCAAAGATCTAAAACTTTTTCCACATACACAATATCACCATTTCCCTCAAATATTGTTCACAAACCAGTCTAAATCTGTGATAGTGAGCACTTCTCCTTTGCTGAGATAATCAATCAATCAATCAATCAATTTTTTTATATAGCGCCAAATCACAACAAACAGTTGCCCCAAGGCGCTTTATATTGTAAGGCAGGCCATACAATAATTATGTAAAACCCCAACGGTCAAAACGACCCCCTGTGAGCAAGCACTTGGCTACAGTGGGAAGGAAAAACTCCCTTTTAACAGGAAGAAACCTCCAGCAGAACCAGGCTCAGGGAGCGGCAGTCTTCTGCTGGGACTGGTTGGGCTGAGGGAGAGAACCAGGAAAAAGACATGCTGTGGAGGGGAGCAGAGATCGATCACTAATGATTAAATGCAGAGTGGTGCATACAGAGCAAAAAGAGAAAGAAACAGTGCATCATGGGAACCCCCCAGCAGTCTACGTCTATAGCAGCATAACTAAGGGATGGTTCAGGGTCACCTGATCCAGCCCTAACTATAAGCTTTAGCAAAAAGGAAAGTTTTAAGCCTAATCTTAAAAGTAGAGAGGGTGTCTGTCTCCCTGATCTGAATTGGGAGCTGGTTCCACAGGAGAGGAGCCTGAAAGCTGAAGGCTCTGCCTCCCATTCTACTCTTACAAACCCTAGGAACTACAAGTAAGCCTGCAGTCTGAGAGCGAAGCGCTCTATTGGGGTGATATGGTACTACGAGGTCCCTAAGATAAGATGGGACCTGATTATTCAAAACCTTATAAGTAAGAAGAAGAATTTTAAATTCTATTCTAGAATTAACAGGAAGCCAATGAAGAGAGGCCAATATGGGTGAGATATGCTCTCTCCTTCTAGTCCCCTAATCAGCATCTTGATGTGGCACACCTCACAGATGAACTCAAAGATCTAAAACTTTTTCCACATACACAATATCACCATTTCCCTCAAATATTGTTCACAAACCAGTCTAAATCTGTGATAGTGAGCACTTCTCCTTTGCTGAGATAATCCATCCCACCTCACAGGTGTGCCATATCAAGATGCTGATTAGACACCATGATTAGTGCACAGGTGTGCCTTAGGCTGCCCACAATAAAAGGCCACTCTGAAAGGTGCAGTTTTATCACACAGCACAATGCCACAGATGGCGCAAGATTTGAGGGAGCGTGCAATTGGCATGCTGACAGCAGAAATGTCAACCAGAGCTGTTGCTCGTGTATTGAATGTTCATTTCTCTACCATAAACCGTCTCCAAAGGCGTTTCAGAGAATTTGGCAGTACATCCAACCAGCCTCACAACCGCAGACCACGTGTAACCACACCAGCCCAGGACCTCCACATCCAGCATGTTCACCTCCAAGATCGTCTGAGACCAGCCACTCAGACAGCTGCTGAAACAATCGGTTTGCATAACCAAAGAATTTCTGCACAAACTGTCAGAAACCGTCTCAGCGAAGCTCATCTGCATGCTCGTCGTCCTCATAGGGGGGTCTCGATCTGACTCCAGTTCGTCGTCGTAACCGACTTGAGTGGGCAAATGCTCACATTCACTGGCATTTGGCACGTTGGAGAGGTGTTCTCTTCACGGATGAATCCCGGTTCACACTGGCAGATGGCAGACAGCATGTGTAGCGTCGTGTGGGTGAGCGGTTTTCTGATGTCAATGTTGTGGATCGAGTGGCCCATGGTGGCGGTGGGGTTATGGTATGGGCAGGCGTCTGTTATGGACTAAGAACACAGGTGCATTTTATTGATGGCATTTTGAATGCACAGAGATACCGTGACGAGATCCTGAGGCCCATTGTTGTGCCATACATCCAAGAACATCACCTCGTTGCAGCAGGATAATGCACGGCCCCATGTTGCAAGGATCTGTACACAATTCTTGGAAGCTGAAAAAGTCCCAGTTCTTGCATGGCCGGCATACTCACCGGACATGTCACCCATTGAGCATGTTTGGGATGCTCTGGACCGGCGTATACGACAGTGTGTACCAGTTCCTGCCAGTATCCAGCAACTTCGCACAGCCATTGAAGAGGAGTGGACCAACATTCCACAGGCCACAATTGACAACCTGATCAACTCTATGCGAAGGAGATGTGTTGCACTGCATGAGGCAAATGGTGGTCACACCAGATACTGACTGGTATCCCCCCCCAATAAAACAAAACTGCACCTTTCAGAGTGGCCTTTTATTGTGGGCAGTCTAAGGCACACCTGTGCACTAATCATGGTGTCTAATCAGCATCTTGATATGGCACACCTGTGAGGTGGGATGGATTATCTCAGCAAAGGAGAAGTGCTCACTATCACAGATTTAGACTGGTTTGTGAACAATATTTGAGGGAAATGGTGATATTGTGTATGTGGAAAAAGTTTTAGATCTTTGAGTTCATCTCATACAAAATGGGAGCAAAACCAAAAGTGTTGCGTTTATATTTTTGTTGAGTGTATTTCTGGAAAGAAGCAAAGAAAACGATCAGCTATGCAGTAAATAATGAGTACTGCTAAAAGGGGAGGAGCAGCAGTTTCACAGTGCAGGACTCGTATTCATTAAATGTGCACACACACAAATCTCAAGCACTAAATGTGGATGGCAACCGTACTGACAATCTAAATGGGGTAGATAAAAGCTCAGAGCACAGAGGGAGTGTTGCTTCATTTTCTGCAGAGGATGCTGTTTAGGTATGAAGTCCTTAGATAAACAGTAGTTTTTGGTTGTTATATTACTGTTTAATATGTAGTTTAGGACACCTTTTAAATAATAAATGGCAGTGTGACTGCAATTTAACGATAACTGTATTTGTATCTGTGAGTACTTGCTTCCTGGATGAACTGCTCTTAAAACTGTAAAAGTCACATTGTATCTGCAGGACTGTCTGTTTTTACATTTTCAAACTATGTGTAAGCTTTAGTGTCACAGTTTGGACTCGGATTTCAGAGCTGCATAAATCTGACTTGATGCTCTTTGTTGCAGATAACGAGTCTGGCGGCAGCAGATCGGGTAGAGCTCTATTTGCGGCTGAAGTTTGAGCGAGGTTGGTTAATGCATTACACATCAACAATTTACAGTATCAATAAAGTCATGTGCCTGAGATACTGTGAACTATTCTACTGTTTCTGTTTTACTCTGGAGTTCTCTGGAGCTTTGAACCTTTGGATTACCACCAAGAGATTCAAAAACAAATGATGCAATAATATATAATTAGCTGCAGCTGTCTCAGCTCAAAATCATCATTGGACGCTTTGGACCTTGATTTGGTTTTGAAACACTTCAAATTAGCGGTTGAAAGACTTTGTAAATACTGTTACAGTCCTTCACGTAGAACTTTAAGTCCAGACTTATCAACATTTTTCTTATTTGAAATTCTGTGAAGACGTGAAATCACGACTAGCTAAGGTTGGGTTTGAAGAGCAGGAAGACTGTATTATATGTTCTTGTTGATCCCCATTTGTGTCCACAGGAGTGAAGCTGGACCCCAGTAAAGCCTGGTGCCCAGTGTTAGAATGCCAGGCGGTGTGCAGCGTGAAGCCGAGCACTGAGAGAGAGCCCGTTGCCGTATCCTGCTCAGCCTGTCACACCGTCTTCTGCTCTGGGTGCAGAGACCTCTGGCAGGATGGTCACATCTGCCTGGAGCCCCAGCACATGATGTTGCCCTCAGCATCACGTCAAAGCAGGTCAGTTAGTGACACAATCTTGCAGCCATGATTGCATTAAAAGTTTTTAGTTCAATTTTTGCTTCCCTCACCTATCTTCTTTGCATGGTCACTGTGTTAGAGAACTTACCACTCCAGACAGGTTTACCATACAGTACCACACTGTTTGTATTTCTTAAAGCTACAGTGTGTAGGATTTAGAGCCATCTACTGGTGAGGTTGCAGGTTGCATTATACCTCTGCTGGTCACAGTTTTGTATTCCGTTTCCTTCTGTTGTGATAAGCGATATGTACAAACCTCCATTTCACAAAAATGAGGTTTCTCATAGTCGTTAGCCTACACTAGCAACCAGTATTGGGGAGCAACTACTGACTTGCATTCTTTTTTTTCTATAGTCTCCAGCATGGTTTGCAGAATGCAAAACATTGAGTTAGTTTGTCCCACAGCCATTGAACTGCGGTATTGTATCACTTCCTGTTCCGGAGCACAGCGGTGTTTTTCTGTATCTGTTAGCTGTTTAATCTGCGCAGTTAGATTGATCTAGTTATCTAGATTACGATTTGTTTCCCAGTGTAATCTTTACGTGCCTTAACTAAAGCACTCCTTCTGCTGAATCACCTCTAAATTATTTACACATTATTCACTTTGCGTGTTTTTAGGAATCCGCTAGCTTAGCGTAGCTACTAGCTCTTAGCCGATTTAGCATGGCGGCTTCTCCTGTCTCTCCCGCACTTTTCTGCTCTGGGTGTGAAATGTTTAGTTATTCCTCGGCCTCCTTTAGCAGTAACGGTACTTGTAATAAGTGTAGCTTATTCGTAGCTTTGGAGGCCAGGCTGGGCGAATTGGAGACTCGGCTCCGCACCGTGGAAAATTCTACAGCTAGCCAGGCCCCTGTAGTCGGTGCGGACCAAGGTAGCTTAGCCGCCGTTAGTTACCCCCTGGCAGATCCCGAGCAGCCGGGAAAGCAGGCCGACTGGGTGACTGTGAGGAGGAAGCGTAGCCCTAAACAGAAGCCCCGTGTACACCGCCAACCCGTTCACATCTCTAACCGTTTTTCCCCACTCGACGACACACCCGCCGAGGATCAAACTCTGGTTATTGGCGACTCTGTTTTGCGAAATGTGAAGTTAGCGACACCAGCAACCATAGTCAATTGTCTTCCGGGGGCCAGAGCAGGCGACATTGAAGGAAATTTGAAACTGCTGGCTAAGGCTAAGCGTAAATTTGGTAAGATTGTAATTCACGTCGGCAGTAATGACACCCGGTTACGCCAATCGGAGGTCACTAAAATTAACATTAAATCGGTGTGTAACTTTGCAAAAACAATGTCGGACTCTGTAGTTTTCTCTGGGCCCCTCCCCAATCAGACCGGGAGTGACATGTTTAGCCGCATGTTCTCCTTGAATTGCTGGCTGTCTGAGTGGTGTCCAAAAAATGAGGTGGGCTTCATAGATAATTGGCAAAGCTTCTGGGGAAAACCTGGTCTTGTTAGGAGAGACGGCATCCATCCCACTTTGGATGGAGCAGCTCTCATTTCTAGAAATCTGGCCAATTTTCTTAAATCCTCCAAACCGTGACTATCCAGGGTTGGGACCAGGAAGCAGAGTTGTAGTCTTACACACCTCTCTGCAGCTTCTCTCCCCCTGCCATCCCCTCATTACCCCATCCCCGTAGAGACGGTGCCTGCTCCCAGACTACCAATAACCAGCAAAAATCTATTTAAGCATAAAAATTAAAAAAGAAAAAATAATATAGCACCTTCAACTGCACCACAGACTAAAACAGTTAAATGTGGTCTATTAAACATTAGGTCTCTCTCTTCTAAGTCCCTGTTGGTAAATGATATAATAATTGATCAACATATTGATTTATTCTGCCTTACAGAAACCTGGTTACAGCAGGATGAATATGTTAGTTTAAATGAGTCAACACCCCCGAGTTAATTAATCAAAAACCCAGACAGAGCTTTAATTCATTTGAAAGCTTGACTCTTAGTCTTGTCCATCCAAATTGGAAGTCCCAAAAACCAGTTTTATTTGTTATTATCTATCGTCCACCTGGTCGTTACTGTGAGTTTCTCTGTGAATTTTCAGACCTTTTGTCTGACTTAGTGCTTAGCTCAGATAAGATAATTATAGTGGGCGATTTTAACATCCACACAGATGCTGAGAATGACAGCCTCAACACCGCATTTAATCTATTATTAGACTCTATTGGCTTTGCTCAAAAAGTAAATGAGTCCACCCACCACTTTAATCATATGTTAGATCTTGTTCTGACTTATGGTATGGAAATAGAAGACTTAACAGTATTCCCTGAAAACTCCCTTCTGTCTGATCATTTCTTAATAACATTTACTCTGATGGACTACCCAGCAGTGGGGAATAAGTTTCATTACACTAGAAGTCTTTCAGAAAGCGCTGTAACTAGGTTTAAGGATATGAGTCCTTCTTTATGTTCTCTAATGCCATATACCAACACAGTGCAGAGTAGCTACCTAAACTCTGTAAGTGAGATAGAGTATCTCGTCAATAGTTTTACATCCTCATTGAAGACAACTTTGGATGCTGTAGCTCCTCTGAAAAAGAGAGCTTTAAATCAGAAGTGCCTGACTCCGTGGTATAACTCACAAACTCGTAGCTTAAAGCAGATAACCCGTAAGTTGGAGAGGAAATGGTGTCTCACTAATTTAGAAGATCTTCACTTAGCCTGGAAAAAGAGTCTGTTGCTCTATAAAAAAGCCCTCCGTAAAGCTAGGACATCTTTCTACTCATCACTAATTGAAGAAAATAAGAACAACCCCAGGTTTCTTTTCAGCACTGTAGCCAGGCTGACAAAGAGTCAGAGCTCTATTGAGCTGAGTATTCCATTAACTTTAACTAGTAATGACTTCATGACTTTCTTTGCTAACAAAATTTTAACTATTAGAGAAAAAATTACTCATAACCATCCCAAAGACGTATCATTATCTTTGGCTGCTTTCAGTGATGCCGGTATTTGGTTAGACTCTTTCTCTCCGATTGTTCTGTCTGAGTTATTTTCATTAGTTACTTCATCCAAACCATCAACATGTTTATTAGACCCCATTCTTACCAGGCTGCTCAAGGAAGCCCTACCATTATTTAATGCTTCGATCTTAAATATGATCAATCTATCTTTGTTAGTTGGCTATGTACCACAGGCTTTTAAGGTGGCAGTAATTAAACCATTACTTAAAAAGCCATCACTTGACCCAGCTATCTTAGCTAATTATAGGCCAATCTCCAACCTTCCTTTTCTCTCAAAAATTCTTGAAAGGGTAGTTGTAAAACAGCTAACTGATCATCTGCAGAGGAATGGTCTATTTGAAGAGTTTCAGTCAGGTTTTAGAATTCATCATAGTACAGAAACGGCATTAGTGAAGGTTACAAATGATCTTCTTATGGCCTCGGACAGTGGACTCATCTCTGTGCTTGTTCTGTTAGACCTCAGTGCTGCTTTTGATACTGTTGACCATAAAATTTTATTACAGAGATTAGAGCATGCCATAGGTATTAAAGGCGCTGCGCTGCGGTGGTTTGAATCATATTTGTCTAATAGATTACACTTCCCATCTTATCTTAGGGACCTCGTAGTACCATATCACCCCAATAGAGCGCTTCGCTCTCAGACTGCAGGCTTACTTGTAGTTCCTAGGGTTTGTAAGAGTAGAATGGGAGGCAGAGCCTTCAGCTTTCAGGCTCCTCTCCTGTGGAACCAGCTCCCAATTCAGATCAGGGAGACAGACACCTTCTCTACTTTTAAGATTAGGCTTAAAACTTTCCTTTTTGCTAAAGCTTATAGTTAGGGCTGGATCAGGTGACCCTGAACCATCCCTTAGTTATGCTGCTATAGACGTAGACTGCTGGGGGGTTCCCATGATGCATTGTTTCTTTCTCTTTTTGCTCTGTATGCACCACTCTGCATTTAATCATTAGTGATCGATCTCTGCTCCCCTCCACAGCATGTCTTTTTCCTGGTTCTCTCCCTCAGCCCCAACCAGTCCCAGCAGAAGACTGCCCCTCCCTGAGCCTGGTTCTGCTGGAGGTTTCTTCCTGTTAAAAGGGAGTTTTTCCTTCCCACTGTAGCCAAGTGCTTGCTCACAGGGGGTCGTTTTGACCGTTGGGGTTTTACATAATTATTGTATGGCCTTGCCTTACAATATAAAGCGCCTTGGGGCAACTGTTTGTTGTGATTTGGCGCTATATAAAAAAATTGATTGATTGATTGATTTGGGCTTCTGTACCGACATGGCATTGCAACATAGCGACCTCCGTGAGGGGGCGCACTCCCATGTAGATATGAAGGGCTCATTGTAAACCTCATGAAAACACATTGATTTACTGGTGCAGGTAATTAAACACTTAGACCCCCATCACATATAGCACGAATGGAGCTGAATGGCGTCCGAATGACAAATTGACCCACATCCGAAAAATGTCTGTGTATTCTGAAAATGTCGGACAGCAGTCTCAGAGCAGGCCCATTCGCACAGCTGCCTCGAACATTCGTGGGGCACCTATCGAACAGCAGTCAATGTGCAGTCTGAGCACAATCCCACTGCAATCTCCATATTCATACGGCATCATAACAGCATTTGGAACAATCTGATCGTGGTTGGGAGAACTCCGAAATGGATCGGGCACGTCAAATCCTGATGGCATGTCACGCTTGTGCCACGTTTGTGCACCTCTGCTGGATCCCATTCAGTGAGCGCAAAGGAAATGTTGATATGCAACATGTATGTGGCATTATGTGAAGGGGGCGTGAAGATTGCACAGTCAAACTGAAAGCACCGTCTGTCACTGCGTCATTATGCGTGTCAGAGGCTCGGCATGGTGCCCGCAACGCAACTGGACAGGATGTCACCCCTGTAATACACATATTTTGACATGTTCACCATCTAACTCTGTCGGAAGAATGACGGTGGAACTGTTTCGTCAGCCCATGACACCATAAATCAACATATAAACTCACCTCCAGTATAGCCCCAGGTGCATGTCACAGTGCAGAGTGGACACTGGACAGGCGCTGCAGCCTGTGACTAACTTCCTCTCACTCTGGCTGCGCTGTGTGCTGACATCAGCTCACAAATGCCTCTTCCAACACAGCATAAATATATCCCATGTCAGGTGCTGTCCTGTGGCATGCTGATGATCCGCCCGGACAGCGCGACACACAGCCTCTCCATGCACTCCGTGTGCTCAACACATTGCCCTCGCTGTGCTTTGTCCGTGAGCACGGTGCTGACATTCTGTCATGGTTTGGACAGGCATGTCCATCCTGGCAATGCATTGTCCTGCTGAGAGGTCAGTGCATGTGAGGGAGAGAGTGGACAAGTGAATGTAATCAGTGAGTGAGTGACAGCAATCGGGCGCATCCGTCTGGCAGTCCGAGTGCTTTATTTATGATCTTGGTGCAGTCTGACAGCAGTCTGTGTCTACGTACTTTTGTCCAACAAATATTTGGGCTGCGGTCGTGCGGGTGTGCACGACTCAGTCTGGACTGGATCTGCCCACATTCTATGTGGTCGTCTGGCAGTCATACACGGCTATCCGGCTGTCTGTCCCTCCTGACTGTGCCTCGAAGTTTGTGTTTTTTCCCAATCCAGCTGATTCTGCTTGATTCCTGCTCATTCTTGCCATGTGTGATGGGGGTTTTCACAGCTTATTCATGCCTAAAAAATGCCCCCAAATCCTACACATTGTAGCTTTAATGATTGATGTCAGTGAAGTCCACAGCTTATTCAGTGACTTGGAAAGGTTCACGTATCCATCCCCTGACTTGTCTAAAGAAAACGGGCTGTAAAAGCAATGATTTGTGTTGAACATATTATTATGAAAATTCAGTAAGGTATATCTTATATATTATATTCCAATTCTAAGGTGGAACTATGCCAGTATACAAAGGTATATCTAAAAAGGAAGAGTAAAATAGGAGATTAGAAAAGAGTAGAGTAGAGCCACTTAGGTGCCTGGTCTTGAGAACCAGGGATGGTAGGTTAAAAAGATTTTTTTTATCCCATGGGAACTCTCCCTACCCACCCAAGCAGCTCAAGAAAAAGGTATATATAATATAATAACTAATAAGACATAAGAAGGACAATAGTATAATAATAATAATAAGACATCACAGGAGAACAAACTGAACACAAAGGAACCAACTGTTTTGTAAGCTACGATGAACGTTGCTAAGGCCGGCTAGATAAGCTAACATTAGCTGTTAGGTATAACTAATTGTACCCCACTCCTCCAATATTTAGTTAAATATAATAATATTAAAAAGGGGGAACAAGAAAAAGTAAAGCATGTAGAAATGTATATGGAGACATAAGTACATATATTTGCAGAAAAGAGAAAAACGGCAGGCGTTTTAATCACCAAACCTGCAGCTGCCAGTGTTACACATCTTGCTGTTTCTTCTTCTTCTGCTATATTTTAACACAGTATTCAGTAGCTTCGCCCTCGTGTGGGAACACATGTAATTACAGCTGATCATCCCAGTAACCACTTAAAGCAGGTGTGGGCAATTAATTTTTACAAGGGGCCACATAGGGAACCTGAATTATGTCCAAGGGCCACACCATTGATAACTCAGCTGTCTCCCATTACAAATTTTACAAAAAATGACCTATTTAATAGCTTTTATAGGTCATTTTTATTATTGTAATAATATGTAAATATACCTAAATAAACCTCTCTAATGATTTGCAACACACAAGCTTGACATTTTTACTATATGTAATAATAATCACAGACCTCATGAGGGCCGGACAGAGACATGCAAAGGGCCGCATGTGGCCCCCGGGCCGCAGTTTCCCCAGGTCTGACTTAAAGCGTTAAACATTAAACTAGCATATATATATATATATATATATATATATAAGGTGAATAAGTATAGGCAGCCTATTAGATAATTAATAGCTAATAGGCTAAGCTGTAATTGTACCAGTATAACTGCATAAACAAAGGCTCAGATATAATATGTTATACGTTTTATCTGAGGTTTACCCTATTTGTTAGGTTATGGTTAGCTAATCTAGGTAGAAGAAATTCCATCTTCTACATGTTTTTTAATGGGAACCCCAAACTTAGATATTATTTCTTGATGTCTATTAGAAAATCTTTTGAACTGAAGAACCAATTTGTTATACAGAAACCCTTGTTTAACTAATCTACTAGTAAGTTTATGGTGTCTAGTGGAAAAACTGTGGTAATTATCACAGATGCGACCAATTCTGACTAACTGAGAGGTGTAAACACCGTATGTAGGTTTACTCGGTATGTTACTACTCATACAAGGAAATTTTACAATATGAAAGTTAAAATCATCCCATTTGTCAAACAGCTGTTCTAAACTGTCTATCTGTAATGCTCAACTCTATATCTCAGTATGAGAGTTTTTTTTTATTGTTTTCTGTAGTCTTTTTTAGTTCTAATTCTGATGGATAAATATTTTTAATTTTATTCTCAAAATTAGGGTTATTTAAAGTAAGTAGGTCATCAATGTAACGGAAGGTATTATTAAAGGTTTTTGCTGACTTGCTATTATTTTTAAGTTTATCTTTCATAAATTCATATTCATAATAAAAAAGGAAAAGGTTAGCTAAAAGTGGAGCACAGTCTGTTCCCATAGGTATCCCTATTGTTTGTTTGAAAATTTTGTTGCCAACCTCCTATATAGATATTGTCTACAAGGAATTCTATATGCTCAATCATGTTTTCCTCAGTTATATTATGAGGACCTGCTGCAGTCTTCATCCGCTTTCACAGCCGTTGGGTAACAAGCCATCACCTCCTGCACCTGGTCCACCGTTGAGGACTTCTTGTTTCACCAGAGCCCTGTTAGCCGTCTTGTGTTCAGGGTTCCTATTGGGCCTTTATAGTTACTGTTGCAGCTACAGTGGAGACACAAGGTCACCACACAGGTAATCCCCTACTTGATCCATTAACCCAGCCAAGGACATGGACAGCCGTCCTTCTCCCACTGAGCTCTCATCTTTTTTTGTGGATTTCTTCCACTTCTGATGTTTGAGATTTGCTGGTTTTATCCCGTAACAAAAACTTTGTTTTAAGTACTTCATACATCTTTTGCACAGATTAAAACCAGATTTTACTCATCTTTGGGATTTGAGGAAAATGTGTGGATAGTATTTTAAATTAATATTTACAGACATGTATAGAATTATTACTAATTTCTCATGCAGATGATGCAATTCTGATGGTTTCTTCAGGACGTGAGCTGTAGTGCCGGTTGGCACATTTTTTGAACCAGGAAAGAAATGAGTAAATCTGAGCTTTCTGTGGCTTTGCCATATTTTTAGTGCCCGTGTTTTGTGTGTCACAGGACCCATTCAGGCAGCGACACTGACGTTCCCATCAAGCAGTGTCCTATGTGTGGAATCTACATCGAGAGGAACCAGGGCTGTGCCCAGATGCTGTGTAAGAGCTGCGAGCACACCTTCTGCTGGTACTGTCTGCAGAGTCTGGATGTGAGTCAAATCAAGTGCCTGCAGTCATCTTTTTGGGCTCCTAACTTTTGGCCGTTGTACCTGATGGAAGGAGAGCTGCTGTCTGAATGTGTGTGTGCTGTCTTTGCAGGGTGACATCTTCCTGAGGCATTATGATAGGGGACCATGCAAAAACAAGCTGGGACACTCCAGAGCCTCTGTTTTATGGAACCGGACGCAGGTGAGAGCTCTTCAACAGACCGGCTGAAGTCTGTGTCACACAGGATGACCAGAATGAAATGAATGTGATCAGAATCTCCCAGACCTGATACTGGAGTGTCCAGGTCCTGTGGTGGAGTTACTCAAAGCTCCATAGTCATCATGTTGCATGGTCTCAGCCCAGCTGAAGCAGAATTGGTCTGGGTACAGTTTATCATGAACTTATTGAAGCTTGAAACATCATTTTTCAGCATGGCCATCACTCTTTCATAAAGACAACATTCTATACTCTTAGAGGTCCACGGTCCAACCACTTGTTTTTGTGGTGTCACACTTTACTCTGATGATGAAAACTGTGAAATATGTAAAGAAAAAAAAAATATATATATATATATATGCTGCTCTAACCTCCAGGTCACCACCTCCCTGTCTGGCTGCGACATGTATCATTTTTCATGTGATGTGTATAGTTCAAAGCACTTGAACTGTACAAGAGATGATTAGAATTTTGAGGATAGTTCTGACCTGGGCCCGGTTTCATAAAGCAGTCTAATCTTGTTTAGTGGATAAAACTCAGTCAGCTCATCGTTTAATGTTAGTCGTTGCACAAAGCGCTTACTCTGTTAAAGTTTTGCGTTACCTGACTAAAGTTTTTAGCCTGATACAGAGGAGGCTAATCTTATTTTAGTCAACAAAACTTTAGTGTCTTACCTTAAAAAAGGCAGCTATTGTGTACAGTGAGGCAAATAAGTATTTGATCCACTGTTGACATTGCAAGTTTTCCCACCTACAAAGAATGGAGAGGTCTGTAATTTGTATCATAGGTACACTTCAACTGTGAGAAACAGAATCATTAAAAAAATTCTGAAAATGACATTGTATGATTTTTTTTTTTTTTTTTGGTAATAATTAATTTGCATTTTATTGCATAAAATAAGTATTTCATACAATAGAAAAACAGCCCTTAATATTTGGTACAGAATCCTTTGTTTGCAATTACAGAGGTCAGACATTTCCTGTTGTTCTTGACCAAGTTTGCACAGTGCAGCAGGGATTTTGGTCCACTCCTCCATACAGATCTTCTCCAGGGACCTCATGTACAAAGACTTGCGTAGGGGAGGTGATGGTTTAGTGGTTAAGGCATTGGGCTTGAGACCAGAATATCTTCAGTTCAAATCCCAGCCTGACTGGAAAATCACTAAGGGCTTAATGTGTAGTGAGTGCCTTGTATGGGAGCACCCTGACATCGGGGTGAATGTGAGGCTTTATTTGTAAAGTGCTTTGAGCGTCTGATGCAGATGGAAAAGTGCTATATAAATGCAGTCCATTTACCATTTAGATTTCCTATTGAAACATGACGTACTCTCATGAGCACAAAAATATTCAGATGTGTCAAAGTGTGTGTAAGCATGAATCTACGCATGTTCCGCTTGTACATCCCACTGAATGTGGAATTGAATATGGAACAAAACTCCTCCCTGGCCACGCCCCATTTAAATATGCAATTTCATGTAAATAAGCCCTTTGAGCAGGGATTCCCTGCCTGACTCCATGGTATAACTCACAAACTCGCAGCTTAAAGCAGATAACCCGTAAGCTGGAGAGGAAATGGCGTCTCACTAATTTAGAAGATCTTCACTTAGCCTGGAAAAAGAGTCTGTTGCTCTATAAAAAAAGCCCTCCGTAAAGCTAGGACATCTTACTACTCATCACTAATTGAAGAAAATAAGAACAACCCCAGGTTTCTTTTCAGCACTGTAGCCAGGCTGACAAAGAGTCAGAGCTCTATTGAGCCGAGTATTCCTTTAACTTTAACTAGTAATGACTTCATGACTTTATTTGCTAATAAAATTTTAACTATTAGAGAAACAATTACTCATAACCATCCCAAAGACATATCGTTCTCTTTGGCTGCTTTCATTGATGCCGGTATTTGGTTAGACTCTTTCTCTCAGATTGTTCTGTCTGAGTTATTTTCATTAGTTACTTCCTCCAAACCATCAACATGTCTATTAGACCCCATTCCTACCAGGCTGCTCAAGGAAGCCCTACCATTAATTAATGCTTTGATCTTAAATATGACCAATCTGTCTTTATTAGTTGGCTATGTACCACAGGCTTTTAAGGTGGCAGTAATTAAACCATTACTTAAAAAGCCATCACTTGACCCAGCTGTCTTAGCTAATTATAGGCCAATCTCCAACCTTCCTTTTTTCTCAAAAATTCTTGAAAGGGTAGTTGTAAAACAGCTAACTGATCATCTGCAGAGGAATGGTCTATTTGAAGAGTTTCAGTCAGGGTTTAGAATTCATCATAGTACAGAAACAGCATTAGTGAAGGTTACAAATGATCTTCTTATGGCCTCAGACAGTGGACTCATCTCTGTGCTTGTCCTGTTAGACCTCAGTGCTGCTTTTGATACTGTTGACCATAAAATTTTATTACAGAGATTAGAGCATGCCATAGGTATTAAAGGCACTGCGCTGCGGTGGTTTGAATCATATTTATCTAATAGATTACAATTTGTTCATGTAAATGGGGAATCTTCTTCACAGACTAAGGTTAATTATGGAGTTCCACAAGGTTCTGTGCTAGGACCAATTTTATTCACTTTATACATGCTTCCCTTAGGCAGTATTATTAGACAGCATTGCTTAAAGTTTCATTGTTGCGCAGATGATACCCAGCTTTATCTATCCATGAAGCCAGAGGACACACACCAATTAGCTAAATTGCAGGATTGTCTTACAGACATAAAGACATGGATGACCTCTAATTTCCTGCTTTTAAACTCAGATAAAACTGAAGTTATTGTACTTGGCCCCACAAATCTTAGAAACATGGTGTCTAACCAGATCCTTACTCTGGATGGCATTACCCTGACCTCTAGTAATACTGTGAGAAATCTTGGAGTCATTTTTGATCAGGATATGTCATTCAATGCGCATATTAAACAAATATGTAGGACTGCTTTTTTGCATTTGCGCAATATCTCTAAAATTAGAAAGGTCTTGTCTCAGAGTGATGTTGAAAAACTAATTCATGCATTTATTTCCTCTAGGCTGGACTATTGTAATTCATTATTATCAGGTTGTCCTAAAAGTTCCCTGAAAAGCCTTCAGTTAATTCAAAATGCTGCAGCTAAAGTACTGACAGGGACTAGAAGGAGAGAGCATATTTCACCCATATTGGCCTCTCTTCATTGGCTTCCTGTTAATTCTAGAATAGAATTTAAAATTCTTCTTCTTACTTATAAGGTTTTGAATAATCAGGTCCCATCTTATCTTAGGGACCTCATAGTACCATATCACCCCAATAGAGCGCTTCGCTCTCAGACTGCAGGCTTACTTGTAGTTCCTAGGGTTTGTAAGAGTAGAATAGGAGGCAGAGCCTTCAGCTTTCAGGCTCCTCTCCTCTGGAACCAGCTCCCAATTCGGATCAGGGAGACAGACACCCTCTCTACTTTTAAGATTAGGCTTAAAACTTTCCTTTTTGCTAAAGCTTATAGTTAGGGCTGGATCAGGTGACCCTGAACCATCCCTTAGTTATGCTGCTATAGACTTAGACTGCTGGGGGGTTCCCATGATGCACTGAGTGTTTCTTTCCCTTTTTGCTCTGTATGCACCACTCTGCATTTAATGATTAGTGATTGATCTCTGCTCCCCTCCACAGCATGTCTTTTTCCTGGTTCTCTCCCTCAGCCCCAACCAGTCCCAGCAGAAGACTGCCCCTCCCTGAGCCTGGTTCTGCTGGAGGTTTCTTCCTGTTAAAAGGGAGTTTTTCCTTCCCACTGTCGCCAAGTGCTTGCTTACAGGGGGTCGTTTTGACGGTTGGGGTTTTTCCGTAATTATTGTATGGCTTTGCCTTACAATATAAACCGCCTTGGGGCAACTGTTTGTTGTGATTTGGCGATATATATATATATATATATATATATATATATATATATATATATATATATATATATATATATATATATATATATATAAACAAATTCATCATTTGATGGCGCCTTTATACCAAAATGTGTGCAGTCAATAGCTTCAGTTCCATTTGGTAAACTGGCTCTCACTGAAAATTGCACTTTAATGCTGGAATTTGATGCACTGGATGACATTCGGGTGATTGCGTTCCACACAGCTTGCATGGCTCTGCGTAAGGTTGACTGGCCGATCAGCCAGCTCATGCTGGAATGCCCATGATGCCAGGAAGCCCAGTGTGGTCAGCTCCTCGCTATATTGCACTCTGGGCCGGCCACACTTCTGTGCGCAACTCCAGTAACACTGGCCTTGGTAATAGAAATTGGTTTATGAGCCAATTGTCATCATTTGCAAGTAAATCCTCACGTTCCATGAATACACACTCAAGTCAGATTGCACCATTTGCAAGGTCCTCTGACACTAACACAGCCACTGTTAGTGCCATTTTATGCATCACTTTGCACATGCTTTTATAGCCATCCATATAATTGCAAACACACGGGTGTGTTAATTGTTCATCAGTGTATCTCTGATGTGCACATCACTCTTATGACTTCTTGTTTTCACACTATTAACAGTTCCCTGCATCACCTGTATGTGTTGGTGGTGGCACAATAGCTGTAGAAACGTGTGTACGCCAGCTAGGATTTTTGCGTGGTGCACTGCACATTTCCACCATCAGTTCACTTTTGATACATCTGAACGTGAGCATGGAGACTGGCGTACACCCCGTTTTTGTGCGTAGGCACACTTTGTACATGAGGCCCCAGATCGTTCAGGTTTGGAGTTTCAGCTCCCTCCAAAGATTTTCTATTGAGTTCAGTTCTGGAGACTGGCCAGGCCACTCCAGGACCTTGAAATGCTTCTTACGGAGCCCCTCCTTAGTTACCCTGACTGTGTTTGGGGTCATTGTCCTGCTGGAAGACCCAGCCACGACCCAGCTTCAATGCTCTTACTGATGGAAGGAGGTTGTTTGCCAAAATGTTGTGATACATGACCCCATCCAGCCTCCCTTCAATACGGTGCAGTGGCCCTGTCCACTTTGTTGAAAAGCACCCCCAAAAATGATGTTTCCACCCCCATGTTTCATGGTTGGGACAGTGTTCTTGGGGTTGTTCTCATCTTCCAAACACGATGAGTGGAGTTGATTCCAAAAACCTGTAACTTGATCTCATCTGACCGCCTTCTCCCATGCCTCCTCTGGATCATCAAGATGGTCACTGGTGAACTGGGCCTGGACAGGGGGACCTTGCTGCCCTGCAGGATTTTAAACCATGACGACATCGTGTGTTACTAATGTAATCTTTGTGACTGTGGTCCCAGCTCTCTTCAGGTCATTGACCAGGTCCTCCTGTGTAGTTCTGAGCTTTCTCAGAATCATCCTTACCCCACAAAGGGAGATCTTGCATGGAACCCCAGACCGAGGGAGATTGACAGTCATCTTGTTTCTTTCACTTTCCAATAAATAATCATAACTGTTGTTGTCTTCTCACCAAGCTGCTTGCCTGTTGTCCATCCAAGCTGTGCAGGTCTACAGTGTCCTTAGACAGCTCTTTGGTCTTGGCTATGGTGGACAGGTTGGAGTGTGATTGATTGAGTGTGTGAACAGGTGTCTTTTTATACAGGTAACAAGTTCAAACAGGTGCAGTTAATACAGGTAAAGAGTGCAGAATAAGAGGGCTTCTTAAAGAAACACTAACAGGTCTGAGAGAGCCAGAATTCTTCCTGGTTGGTAGGTAAAATACTTATTTCATGCAATAAAAGCAAATTAATTATTTAAAAATCATATGTGATTTTCTGATTTTTTTTTTTTTTTTTTCCCCCCCTGTCTCTCACAGTTGAAGTGTGTCTCTATGATAAAAATGACAGGCTTCTCCATTCTTTGTAGGTGGGAAAAGCTGCAAAATTGACAGTTTATCAGATACTTGTTTGCCACACTGTACCATCACTTGGAGAAGGAAGGAAGGAGAGACTCGTGGTGGGCGCAGATGTTCTGGGATGGAATGTTTATGGATGCTGAGGTTGGGAATGCTTCTCCTCTGGTGTGGCGGACTGTCATGTTTGTAGCAGACAGACCAACTCAGAAGTAAACCAAACTGTCGTGCATTGGAAGCGTTTCTTGGCAACGGCACTCACAAGGCCGCCATGACTGTGAAAATTGTCGACCAACACAAGACGGCAAATCTACAAGTTTAGCAGTCATTGTGAAATGGAGATTAGTGGGATAATGTTGGGCAGCTAACCTTAATCTACTGAATAAACTTAGTAGACTACAAGATTAGACTGCTTTATGAAACCGGGCCCTGGATTCCATATTATTATTATTATTTTATGTCAGGCAAAAGGCCGTTTTCAGAATTGGCAACTATTGTGCATTTTTTTTGTACCTGGTGCACCACTGACCCTTCAACTATGCTGCTCCAAGTGGCCAAAACACAATGAAACAAACAAAAGTGGAGTTTGCAGGCAAATTTGCTTCGTGTTTTTCTGCTGTCCATTTTGGTACTTTGGAGTTTTTTTTTTTGTTTTTTTTTTGACGTATGTATCCTGCATCGTTAAGGAAATGTTAAACTGACATTTCAGTTTAACAGAATGGGGGTGTCACTGTGACTCAGTGCTCCTCCACAGTCAGTCTGATGATTTTTGCTGTTTGTTTTTCAGCTAATTTACAAACTATTGATGACTTCACAGTAAAATCATGTTTTGCCTCTCAGGTAGTTGGTATCATGGTGGGCGTGACCATTATCGGGCTCGTCACCTCACCGCTCGTCCTCCTGGCTTCACCCGTCATCCTCTGCTGTCTGTGCAAACCCTGCAGAGGGAACAAGAAGAAGAAGAAGGGCCTGAACCAGTCAGACGCCTCCACGTCCCAGGATCACTAATGGAACTACTGCAGTACTCTTTTTGTTTAAATTGCCCAGCAGATCAGACTACTGTTGCTGGCCTGGATTCATTATGTGCAGATCTTCACGTCGTCACGCTGCGGATCAGAGCTGCTTTGGCCCTTTCTGTTTGGACAGAGTGAATTCTGATTTAAACCACGTAAATGCTCAAATATCACTCTCGGAAGCAACTTCTTAGACTTTATACGGTGAATCTGTAAATATTTGGAGAATGAATGTAACTAATAATTGCAGATGCATGAGAGGTTGCAAACTGAAGAAGGCAGCAGTGAGAGTTTTTATTTTGACCCCCCCGGTCGGGGCCTGTCCTATTACTCACTACACAAACACATACGCAGTTCAAATGCTCACCCTCGTGTGCAAAATGTCATGATGCCAAACCGGAGGCATTGGGCACTCAAGTGCCTTGCTCTACAGTGCCTGGTGCTGCTTTGTTTTGCCTTCCATCCTGTCTTGATCTTATGCAAAATGTGAGCATTGTTGTGGCTGAAGATGGACAAACATCAGGATTGAACAGGGCTTAAAATCATTTAAAAACAATGCAAATCTCTTTGATAACAGGAGAAGACAAACTGCGTGTGCGCACACACAGACACACACAGTATATTCTATGACAGGACTTCAGTGTCTGCCTTGGCTGTATGTTCCACACCAAAGGCTCTAAAGAATCGAGTGAACTTTTCTAATGTCTGTTAATGGGTTATAAGTGTATGGTGTCATCATTTCTACTTTTCTGTTTGTGTCAAATATTTTATAAATGCACCATTGAAATAAACATGGAGTATTGAACATATGTAACAGGTATTGTTTACAACCCCAGTTCCAATGAAGTTGGGAAGTTGCACAAAATGTAAATAAAAACAGAATACAATAATTTGCAAATCCTGTTCAACCTATATTCAATTGAATACACCATAAAAATGAGATATTTAATGTTTAAACTGATAAACTTTGTTGTTTTTGTGCAAATATTTGGTGGTTTTGAAATGGATGCCTGCAACACATTTCAAAACAGTTGGGACGGGGCAACCAAAGATTGGGAAAGTTGATGAATGCTCAAAGAACACCTAATTAGAAACAGGTGAGTGTCATGATTGGGTATAAAAGGAGCATCCCCAAAAGACTCAGCCGTTCACAAGCAAAGATGGGGTGAGGATCATCACTTTGTGAACAACTGTGTGAAAAAATAGTCCAACAATTTAACGTTTCTCAACGTTCAGTTGCAAGGAATTTAGGGATTGCATCATCTACAGTCCATAATATAATCAGAAGATTCAGAGAATCTGAAGAACTTTCTACACATACAGTAGTGTTCAGAATAATAGTAGTGCTATGTGACTAAAAAGATTAATCCAGGTTTTGAGTATATTTCTTATTGTTATATGGGAAACAAGGTACCAGTAGATTCAGTAGATTCTCACAAATCCAACAAGACCAAGCATTCATGATGTGCACACTGTTAAGGCTATGAAATTGGGCTATTGGTAAAAAAAAAAAAAAAAGTAGAAAAGGGGGTGTTCACAATAATAGTAGTGTGGCATTCAGTCAGTGAGTTTGTCAATTTTGTGGAACAAACAGGTGTGAAACTTAGTTGAAACTTTATTTCAACAAATGCAATAACAAACGAACAAAACACAAGAGCAAAGAGATATACAAGAAGAATTAAAAAAAAAAGTTCCTTATGGAGGTGTCAACATTTTTTTCTGTGTTCAACAAAATCTGCACAAGTGGCCATGGCATCGGATGACGACAGCGACCTCGAGGTTGAATTCGACTCTTTCTAGTCTGGTAATTAACACGTTTGTGTCCCTTCACAGAAAAAAAAAAATCTTTCTAGTCTGGTAGTGCATTTGCTTGTGCATTTGCGTTCTTTTTGTGCCATAGTTTCCCCATTACTATAATTACTGTTTAAAAATGTGACATAAAATTCTTTGTAAATAAAAAAAAAAAACGCTAAAATAGCTACGTTGTATGCGTTTTGTTTGTGTACGATAATTTCTCCCAAAATACGATAATTTTGAGGTTTTGGTACGATAGTTTCATATTTCATATCTGGCAACACTGCTCCGGTGCAGAAAAACAAGAAGGGCGGGGGGGACGGGTTGCGAACAATGCTGTGCGCCACACTTAAACTGCACACCCACACAAACACGCACGCACACCTTCACAAATAACACTAACACCCTGCCTTTTCCTCAAAAATTACTACATTTATGTTTGCTGTCTGTACTTTTCTGTCACTTTTGCGCTCTTTTTCATACTTTTCCCTCGTTTCAAAAGTCACCGAACGCACTTTACCGTAATATATGCAACATATAGCATACTGTTGGAAAGCACGGGTTCTTGGCTTGCTGTCAGTGTTGAAATTTTTCAGAGTGAGGGCTTACATGAGAACTTACGGTAATGAGAATCAGCGGCGCACTAGTGTGAAACTTCCATGTTTTTCCACTGCGTTATGACATCACAGGCTTACGTTTACCGTAATACACCATATATATCATTGTAAAGCCCTTTTTTTTGTTGGCAAATTGGGTTGCCAGATACCTACAACTGCATTATTGATGAAGAGAATAGATTATACATCTTGGTTGCAAAAACTTTTTTTTTTGTTAGCTCCACAAGTATTTTTTTTGTTGTCTTGTTCTCTCAGGTGTAGGCCTATAGAATAGATTCGTGATTTTGGGTGCAATTTTGTTATTTAAGCTATTTGTTTGTCTGCCTACGCACTTAATAATGTAAATAAAGTGTTAAATTATTCAGCATTATGTCGTCATATGTTATGTATTATGCTGTACTTGTGCGTCTAATGGTATGAGTGGGTTAGGGGGTGGTGGTGGTGGGCAGGGGGGCAGGGGGGTGGTATTGTCCCTACCAAAGCTGAGACCAAACCTATGCCCTTGAATCCGTCTGAGGCCTAACAGTAAGATTTCACTGCTATCCAAGATAGTCAAAGGGCAGCAGTTCTGTGCTGTTCTGTGCTGGTTTTATTGGATCTGTCATCTGCATTCGATACCGTTGACCATGGCATTTTGATTAATAGATTGCGGGATACGGTTGGCATGTCAGGTCCTGTATTAGAGTGGTTTAGCTCTTACTTGGTTGGTAGAACTTTTAGTGTTTCTGTGAACAATGTGATGTCTGAATCTGCTGATCTTTTGTGGGGTGTCCCGCAGGGCTCAGTCCTGGGTCCGATTTTGTTCCTGCTGTATATCCTTCCTCTTGGTAAGCTGATCCAGCAGTTCTGTGATGTGTCCTACCATTTGTATGCCGATGACTTGCAGCTGTACTGTTCTTTTAAGACAACTGAAGCACAGAAAATTTGTTCTCTCATTAGTTGTCTCACTAAAATTACAGAATGGCTTACTGAAAACGGCCTGCAGTTGAATTCTAATAAGACTGAGACATTGATTGTAGCTCCAGATAGTGCTATGTCTGTCATTAAGAATCACCTTGGTAATCTGAGCAGCTCTGTTAAAGGCAGCCTGCGTAACCTGGGTGTCATTTTGGATGGAGGGATGTCTTTGGAACATCACACCAGGCAGCTCGTTAAGAACTGTTTTTTTCCAAATTCGAAACATTTCCAAATTACGCAAAATGGTGGCTTTTAATGAGCTAGAAATGATTGTGCATGCATTTGTTTCTTCACGACTTGATTATTGTAACAGTCTCTTTACATGCCTCAGTAAGAAAGAGCTGGCCCGCCTACAGGTAGTGCAAAATTCTGCTGCACGACTTCTTACCCGCGCCCACAGGAGAATGCATATTACTCCTGTCCTCAAGTCTTTACATTGGCTCCCTGTTTTTTACAGGATAAATTACAAAATCCTCGTGCTGACCTTTAGAGCTCTACATGGACAGGCACCGGAATACATTAAGGACCTGATCCAGCCTTATGTTTCCAGCAGGAGTTTGAGGTCTTCCAATCAGAACCTGCTGATGGTTCCCCGAACTTGTTTTAAAACTCGAGGGGACAGATCTTTTAAAGCTGTGGCACCTCGCCTCTGGAATAAACTTCCCTGTTCTCTTCGCTCACTAGACTCTTTTTAAACTGGCATTTTAGTGTCAATTTATTTTATTGTTCTATATTTGTATGTGTTGTTTTTATTGTCTATTTATATCGTGTGAAGCACTTTGTGACCTTGGTCTGTGAAAAGTGCTATATAAATAAAGCTTACTTACTTACTCATTAAATCAGGCTCTTCTATTAGGATTTAGCGACACCTTGTGTCCAAAGGAGGAACTGTAGTCTTTGTTTTTCGGGACGAGCACAAACTTCGTGGGCCTGCACGAATCTGATCCTCCACAGATGGCTGCGCAGATGGAGTTCTTTCCTGGTAAATGGATTTATTTAATTTTGCTGAAACCGTCTGAGTCTGACCGTAAAAAATGTTCTGCCGCAGCTGATCGTGAACATCGAGGCCGTTTAGCTCGAACCAGCTTCCTCAGACTGGCTGTTTGCAAGTCATTTGTCGGTTTTAAACTGCTTTGAACTTGTCTCCTTTCTTTTTTGTTAATGTTAGGGTGTAGGGTTTTGTTTTGTTTTTTTTAGCTGAATGGATTTTGAGACGTTTGCGCTGTTTGAAATTGTCATCCGGACCTTAATGTACGGTGGCCCTGAAGTGTAAAACGCTGCAGGCGAAATTTAGATTGTACTTTAAATTCCATGGATGGGAAGACTAGTCGTAATAGTCGACTGCAACTTGCTAAGATCTGACTAGTTGACAATTATTAGTCGACTAGTCGAAAGCCATTTATTCAGTTCATTTAATCCTGAAATGAACAGACCTGCTGGAGCCACGCCCTTCACTCAGTGAAGAAAGTGTGTGAACCTTGGTGGGTGAGTTAGTCAGCTCAAACAGGTCGTCTATGCCTTGTAGATGACTGCAGCTATTGTCTTTATGCGAATGGTGCTTTTTTTTGTATTGGGTTTTGTGCTTATATTTGTTAAAATAAATGTCCCATTTGAGTTTGAAGACTCCAAATTGGCTTAATTCATTCAATGTCAAAGTGAGTCACTGACAAGTTGACTGATTTTAATTAGTCAACCCAACCCTCAAAGTTTTTAACCTGTAGCCACGTTTGAAGTTTCCCTCAGTTAGTAGTATATATTAAAGTCATTCTCTCTCTCTGTTTCTCCATATGAATATTTTTTAAATTCAATTCAGTTTTATTTTTCAGCCTATAGCTGAGCCCATTAAGGTCATAAATTAGATTTTATGTCACTGTGTCAATGACGACACCCACAAATAATTACACAAGTAAAAACACTGAAATATTTGACACATTTTCAAATTGATGCTTTCAAATTGTTATTATGGTTTCTTTTAATGTAACTGTGTTTTGCACTTCACATGCTTTTCTGGTACACAGGCATTTCTAAGATCCCATACGTGGCCCGTGCTGGAGCCCAGGATGTCATGTGCTTCAAACACTACAGTGCAGAGGAGGTGTGTGTGTGTGTGTGTGTGTGTGTGTGTGTGTGTGTGTGTGTGTGTGTGTGTGTGTGTGTGTGTGTGTGTGTGTGTGTGTGTGTGTGTGTGTGTGTGTGTGTGTGTGTGTGTGTGTCCACAACATACTGTAGATCAGTGGAACTATGGGATTATTTTTTACAGCCACCATGAATTGACAAAAGTCCTGTCGTGGCAGAAAGCAGACCTACGTTCAAAGTCAGAATGTCCTGAAACATTTTGCTGCAGTTTCTGGGTTGAAGACATGTTTATTTAAAAACCTGTTTTCTGTTATTTTCTGGTGTGTCAGAGGTGTTTGCCAATCAGCACGATATGTATATCAGTTCCACTGTATTAAAGAGACAGTGCTAATAATATTAACCACAGTTTTCATTTACAAAAGCTAATTTACAAATTATTTTTTCTTTTTTTAAGCAAATGTAAAAATTCTTCTTTGAACAAAAAGTTGTTCCAACTTTTAACTTTTTTTCCAACTTTTATGTATGTCTTAAATATTTTAATGTAATATAACTTGTTAATTCTTCTGTTTAGGTGCTGTTGGGGAGGACGATGGAGGACTGGCTCAGGTTCTCTGTCTGCTACTGGCACTCCTTCTGTGTAAATGATACTGTAATGTGTGTGTCTGTGTGCGCAGTCAGTCGTATTTACTGTATGCCGCCACATCAGTGTGTAAGAAAGATGTGTTGGGATGTGGGGTTTTTTGAGGGGAGGGGGCAGTTTTGTGAAAGATCAAATTTGATGAACTTTGACCTGAATTCTACTGAACTTTTTGAGCTCAACCAGTGGCTGTATTTAGCAGCACTGTTGTAGTCGAGTCGCTAAAGCTCAAGTCCGAGTGGAGTCTTGAGTCTGTAGTTTTTGAGTCCAAGTCGCTAATTCAAGTCTTAAGTCCCCAGTTTTTTCGAGTGCAAGCTTTGAATAATAGTTGGAATGGAGTCCCCATTACCTTAGTACGAGTGGAGCCTCAAGTCTTCAGTGTTTAGGTTCAAGTCACTACTGCAGAGTGTGACATTGAGTCCCCCATTACCTGAGTTTGAGTTGAGTCTAGAGTCCCCAGTTTTCAGGTACAAGTCACTAAAGAGTCTCATCCTCCATTACCTGAAGCTGAGGCAAGTCACGAGTGTTTGAGTCTAAAGAATGTGCAGGAACCAGCCCGACATAGCAAATATTGCCATAATCCGATGCAGTCATGAGGGAATAGAGGCGTGGTCAACCTCGTCCACACCTGCATGATGGCATCCAAAGCGCATGTAGACAACCTGTAGATGACACAGACCACTGACAGACGGCCATAAAAGGTGCTGAAGACTGTCCAATGACAAAAAGTCTGGATGGCAAACACGGGATCAGAGTGGGAGGCAGCGCTGTGTTCCTCAAGCGCATGTGCGTGTAAGTGCGCAAGTATGTGTGTGCGTGGCACATGTGCCTCCGCGCACATGCGTGGGGCTGTGTGTGTATGCATAATGCTCCATGAGTCACTAAGTGTGCGCGTGTGCCACTTGGGCAGCTGTGCTGAAAGTTTGCTGGCAGTGTGCCATACTGTGTCATGCTGTGCCATGTGTCAGACAAAGTGCCTTTCCAGGGACCTTTATTTTTTCTTTTTTGCTCACTTCAGCAGCACAACACAACTCTGGTCACCGCAATGGCTGGATTATCACATGGGATTTTTTATTTTGGGTGAGAGAATTTTAACCACAGGCTGTGGTCCAGCTCATGTCCGGACTGTGAAACACTCCTGGACCGCTGTTGGAGGTGAGATTCTTGTTTATTAACACTCGGAGGTCCAAGCTTTTCTCTTCTACCTGTAAAGCCCACGGAGAGTCAAATGACCCTGGCTAGTTGACTTGGCTAGCCACATTCTTGTGTTTGCATAAAGCCCATGGAGAGTCAAATGACCCTGGCTAGCTGACTTGGCTAGCCACATTCTTGTGTTTGCATATTTGCTGTCTGTGTGTTCTGAGACTTCCTTGTTTACATAACAGAAGTAGCTCTCCACAGGGGATCTTGGAGTCACTTGCCTGCTTAGCTGAAAGGGCTGCGTATGAAGCAGGAGTTGTGTGCAAAACGTGTAAAACTACAGCTGCCTAGTACACCTATTGCTACAACTATTTGTGCACCACAGCAGCTGAAAGATCTGTCGTTCTGGATGTCCCAGCTGGACAACATGTACTGTGTTTGGATAGACATGGACTAACAACTCCCCACTGTGACACATGTGTGTCTGCTTGCTGTCATCATCTGGACATAATGACATAATAACAGTGTGGGGACTGTTAGTCATTGTGAGTGACTGTAACCTGTACCTATTGTATATATTTTGGTTTTCTGGTGTGTTTTTTGATACATTTTGGTACACAGTGCCTTTAATACCTATGGCATGCTCTAATCTCTGTAATAAAATGTTATGGTCAACAGTATCAAAAGCAGCACTGAGGTCTAACAGAACAAGCACAGAGATGAGTCCACTGTCCGAGGCCATAAGAAGATCATTTGTAACCTTCACTAATGCTGTTTCTGTACTATGATGAATTCTAAAACCTGACTGAAACTCTTCAAATAGACCATTCCTCTGCAGATGATCAGTTAGCTGTTTTACAACTACCCTTTCAAGAATTTTTGAGAGAAAAGGAAGGTTGGAGATTGGCCTATAATTAGCTAAGATAGCTGGGTCAAGTGATGGCTTTTTAAGTAATGGTTTAATTACTGCCACCTTAAAATCCTGTGGTACATAGCCAACTAATAAAGATAGATTGATCATATTTAAGATCGAAGCATTAAATAATGGTAGGGCTTCCTTGAGCAGCCTGGTAGGAATGGGGTCTAATACACATGTTGATGGTTTGGTGGAAGTAACTAATGAAAATAACTCAGACAGAACAATCGGAGAGAAAGAGTCTAACCAAATACCGGCATCACTGAAAGCAGCCAAAGATAACGATATGTCTTTGGGATGGTTATGAGTAATTTTTTCTCTAATAGTTAAAATTTTATTAGCAAAGAAAGTCATGAAGTCATTACTAGTTAAAGGAATACTCGGCTCAATAGAGCTCTGACTCTTTGTCAGCCTGGCTACAGTGCTGAAAAGAAACCTGGGGTTGTTCTTATTTTCTTCAGTTAGTGATGAGTCCTGCTTTCCTGCTTTTAAACTCAGATAAAACTGAAGTTATTGTACTTGGCCCCACAAATCTTAGAAACATGGTGTCTAACCAGATCCTTACTCTGGATGGCATTACCCTGACCTCTAGTAATACTGTGAGAAATCTTGGAGTCATTTTTGATCAGGATATGTCATTCAAAGCGCATATTAAACAAATATGTAGGACTGCTTTTTTGCATTTACGCAATAGCTCTAAAATCAGAAAGGTCTTGTCTCAGAGTGATGCTGAAAAACTAATTCATGCATTTATTTACTCTAGGCTGGACTATTGTAATTCATTATTATCAGGTTGTCCTAAAAGTTCCCTAAAAAGCCTTCAGTTAATTCAAAATGCTGCAGCTAGAGTACTGACGGGGACTAGAAGGAGAGAGCATATCTCACCCATATTGGCCTCTCTTCATTGGCTTCCTGTTAATTCTAGAATAGAATTTAAAATTCTTCTTCTTACTTATAAGGTTTTGAATAATCAGGTCCCATCTTATCTTAGGGACCTCGTAGTACCATATCACCCCAATAGAGCGCTTCGCTCTCAGACTGCAGGCTTACTTGTAGTTCCTAGGGTTTGTAAGAGTAGAATGGGAGGCAGAGCCTTCAGCTTTCAGGCTCCTCTCCTGTGGAACCAGCTCCCAATTCAGATCAGGGAGACAGACACCCTCTCTACTTTTAAGATTAGGCTTAAAACTTTCCTTTTTGCTAAAGCTTATAGTTAGGGCTGGATCAGGTGACCCTGAACCATCCCTTAGTTATGCTGCTATAGACGTAGACTGCTGGGGGGTTCCCATGATGCACTGTTTCTTTCTCTTTTTGCTCTGTATGCACCACTCTGCATTTAATCATTAGTGATTGATCTCTGCTCCCCTCCACAGCATGTCTTTTTCCTGGTTCTCTCCCTCAGCCCCAACCAGTCCCAGCAGAAGACTGCCCCTCCCTGAGCCTGGTTCTGCTGGAGGTTTCTTCCTGTTAAAAGGGAGTTTTTCCTTCCCACTGTAGCCAAGTGCTTGCTCACAGGGGGTCGTTTTGACCGTTGGGGTTTTACATAATTATTGTATGGCCTTGCCTTACAATATAAAGCGCCTTGGGGCAACTGTTTGTTGTGATTTGGCGCTATATAAAAAAAATTGATTGATTGATGAGTAGTAAGATGTCCTAGCTTTACGGAGGGCTTTCTTTATAGAGCAACAGACTCTTTTTCCAGGCTAAGTGAAGATCTTCTAAATTAGTGAGACGCCATTTCCTCTCCAACTTACGGGTTATCTGCTTTAAGCTGCGAGTTTGTGAGTTATACCACGGAGACAGGCACTTATGATTTAAGGCTCTCTTTTTCAGAGGAGCTACAACATCCAAAGTTGTCTTCAATAAGGATGTAAAACTATTGACGAGATACTCTATCTCACTCACACAGTTTAGGTAGCTACTCTGCACTGTGTTGGTATATGGCATTAGAGAACATAAAGAAGGAATCATATCCTTAAACCTAGTTACAGCGCTTTCTGAAAGACTTCTAGTGTAATGAAACTTATTCCCCACTGCTGGGTAGTCCATCAGAGTAAATGTAAATGTTATTAAGAAATGATCAGACAGAAGGGAGTTTTCAGGGAATACTGTTAAGTCTTCTATTTCCATACCATAAGTCAGAACAAGATCTAAGATATGATTAAAGTGGTGGGTGGACTCATTTACATTTTGAGCAAAGCCAATTGAGTCTAATAGATTAAATGCAGTGTTGAGGTTGTCATTCTCAGCATCTCAGATTCTCAGCATCTGTGTGGAGCAACTTGGGAGCTTCTAAACAACTCTCAAATTCGGGCAGTTTGTTGTATTACCACGTTCACTTACCAGCCTTCCACGAGTCTTGTTCGGGTTCGGGTAGTAGGTTGGATTTGGAGGGCTCTCTGTTGGGACTGTTTACACAGAGACTGCTACCTGCTGCTTTGGACTTGAACTAACAGTCTTTTTCAAGACTTTTTTACTTTTTTTTACTTTTTAATTTTTTTTAACTTTTTACTGTGCTCCAACGCCTAAGGAAGACCTCCAACGGTCGAAACATCGCGACGGAGCACTTTTATCAGCTAACTTTTATTAGCGTTGGCAGGCTAACTAGCTTGCTAATGCTTTTTTTTTCATTTTTTTTATTTTTATTTTATTTTAGCACCGTTGTCGTGCGTTGCCTGTGCTGCTTCATGGCCTGTTTGGTGCCTTGATTGGGGCACTCCTTCTGCTGAATCACCTTTGGATTATTTGCACATTATTTACTTTGTGTGTTTTTGGGAATCCGCTAGCTTAGCGTAGCTACTAGCTCTTAGCCGATTTAGCATGGCGGCTTCTCCTGTCTCTCCCGCACTCTTCTGCTCTGGGTGTGAAATGTTTAGTTATTCCTCGGCCTCCTTTAGCAGTAACGGTACTTGTAATAAGTGCAGCTTATTCGTAGCTTTGGAGGCCAGGCTGGGCGAAGTGGAGGCTCGGCTCCGCACCGTGGAAAATTCTACAGCTAGCCAGGCCCCTGTAGTCGGTGCGGACCAAGGTAGCTTAGCCGCCGTTAGTTCCCCCCTGGCAGATCCCGTGCAGTCGGGAAAGCAGGCTGACTGGGTGACTGTGAGGAGGAAGCGTAGCCCTAAACAGAAGCCCCGTGTACACCGTCAACCCGTTCACATCTCTAACCGTTTTTCCCCACTCGACAACACACCCGCCGAGGATCAAACTCTGGTTATTGGCGACTCTGTTTTGAGAAATGTGAAGTTAGCGACACCAGCAACCATTGTCAATTGTCTTCCGGGGGCCAGAGCAGGCGACATCGAAGGACATTTGAAATTGCTGGCTAAGGCTAAGCGTAAATTTGGTAAGATTGTAATTCACGTCGGCAGTAATGACACTCGGTTACGCCAATCGGAGGTCACTAAAATTAACATTAAATCGGTGTGTAACTTTGCAAAAACAATGTCGGACTCTGTTGTTTTCTCTGGGCCCCTCCCCAATCAGACCGGGAGTGACATGTTTAGCCGCATGTTCTCCTTGAATTGCTGGCTGTCTGAGTGGTGTCCAAAAAATGAGGTGGGCTTCATTGATAATTGGCAAAGCTTCTGGGGAAAACCTGGTCTTGTTAGGAGAGACGGCATCCATCCCACTTTAGAGGGAGCAGCTCTCATTTCTAGAAATCTGGCCAATTTTTTTGGATCCTCCAAACTGTGACTGTCTAGCGTTGGGACCAGGAGGCAGAGCTGTGGTCTTATACACCTCTCTGCAGCTTCTCTCCCCCTGCCATCCCCTTATTACCCCATCCCCGTAGAGACGGTGCCTGCTCCCAGACCACCAATAACTAGCAAAAATCTATTTAAGCATAAAAATTCAAAAAGAAAAAATAATATAGCACCTTCAATTGCACCACAGACTAAAACAGTTAAATGTGGTCTATTAAACATTAGGTCTCTTTCTTCTAAGTCCCTGTTGGTAAATGATATAATAATTGATCAACGTATTGATTTATTCTGCCTAACAGAAACTTGGTTACAGCAGGATGAATATGTTAGTTTAAATGAGTCAACACTCCCGAGTCACACTAACTGTCAGAATGCTCGTACCACGGGCCGGGGCGGAGGATTAGCAGCAATCTTCCATTCCAGCTTATTAATTAATCAAAAACCTAGACAGAGCTTTAATTCATTTGAAAGCTTGTCTCTTAGTCTTGTCCATCCAAATTGGAAGTCCCAAAAACCAGTTTTATTTGTTATTATCTATCGTCCACCTGGTCGTTACTGTGAGTTTCTCTGTGAATTTTCAGACCTTTTGTCTGACTTAGTGCTTAGCTCAGATAAGATAATTATAGTGGGCGATTTTAACATCCACACAGATGCTGAGAATGACAGCCTCAACACTGCATTTAATCTATTATTAGACTCTATCGGCTTTGCTCAAAAAGTAAATGAGTCCACCCACCACTTTAATCATATTTTAGATCTTGTTCTGACTTATGGTATGGAAATAGAAGACTTAACAGTATTCCCTGAAAACTCCCTTCTGTCTGATCATTTTTTAATAACATTTACATTTACCCTGATGGACTACCCAGCAGTGGGGAATAAGTTTCATTACACTAGAAGTCTTTCAGAAAGCGCTGTAACTAGGTTTAAGGATATGATTCCTTCTTTATGTTCTCTAATGCCATATACCAACACAGAGCAGAGTAGCTACCTAAACTCTGTGAGTGAGATAGAGTATCTCGTCAATAGTTTTACATCCTCATTGAAGACAACTTTGGATGCTGTAGCTCCTCTGAAAAAGAGAGCTTTAAATCAGAAGTGTCTGACTGTGTGGTATAACTCACAAACTCGTAGCTTAAAGCAGATAACCCATAAGTTGGAGAGGAAATGGCGTCTCACTGATTTAGAAGATCTTCACTTAGCCTGGAAAAAGAGTTTGTTGCTCTATAAGAAAGCCCTCCGTGAAGCTAGGAAATCTTTCTACTCATCACTAATTGAAGAAAATAAGAACAACCCCAGGTTTCTTTTCAGCACTGTAGCCAGGCTGACAGAGTCAGAGCTCTATTGAGCTGAGTATTCCATTAACTTTAACTAGTAATGACTTCATGACTTTCTTTGCTAACAAAATTTTGACTATTAGAGAAAAAATTACTCATAACCATCCCAAAGATGTATCGTTATCTTTGGCTGCTTTCAGTGATGCCGGTATTTGGTTAGACTCTTTCTCTCCGATTGTTCTGCCTGAGTTATTTTCATTAGTTACTTCATCCAAACCATCAACATGCTTATTAGACCCCATTCCTGCCAGGCTGCTCAAGGAAGTCCTACCATTATTTAATGCTTCAATCTTAAATATGATCAATCTATCTTTGTTAGTTGGTTATGTACCACAGGCCTTTAAGGTGGCAGTAATTAAACCATTACTTAAAAAGCCATCACTTGACCCAGCTATCTTAGCTAATTATAGGCCAATCTCCAACCTTCCTTTTCTCTCAAAGATTCTTGAGAGGGTAGTTGTAAAACAGCTAACTGATCACCTGCAGAGGAATGGTCTATTTGAAGAGTTTCAGTCAGGTTTTAGAATTCATCATAGTACAGAAACAGCATTAGTGAAGGTTACAAATGATCTTCTTATGGCTTCGGACAGTGGACTTATCTCTGTGCTTGTTCTGTTGGACCTCAGTGCTGCTTTTGATACTGTTGACCATAAAATTTTATTACAGAGATTAGAGCATGTCATAGGTATTAAAGGCATTGCGCTGCGGTGGTTTGAATCATATTTGTCTAATAGATTACAGTTTGTTCATGTAAATGGGGAATCTTCTTCACAGACTAAAGTTAATTATGGAGTTCCACAAGGTTCTGTGCTAGGACCAATTTTATTCACTTTATACATACTTCCCTTGGGCAGTATTATTAGACGGTATTGCTTAAATTTTCATTGTTACGCAGATGATACCCAGCTTTATCTATCCATGAAGCCAGAGGATACACACCAATTAGCTAAACTGCAGGATTGTCTTACAGACATAAAGACATGGATGACCTCTAATTTCCTGCTTTTAAACTCAGATAAAACTGAAGTTATTGTACTTGGCCCCACAAATCTTAGAAGCATGGTGTCTAACCAGATCGTTACTCTGGATGGCATTTCCCTGATCTCTAGTAATACTGTGAGAAATCTTGGAGTTATTTTTGATCAGGATATGTCATTCAAAGCGCATATTAAACAAATATGTAGGACTGCCTTTTTGTATTTACGCAATATTTCTAAAATCAGAAAGGTCTTGTCTCAGAGTGATGCTGAAAAACTAATTCATGCATTTATTTCCTCTAGGCTGGACTATTGTAATTCATTATTATCAGGTTGTCCTAAAAGTTCCCTAAAAAGCCTTCAGTTGGTTCAGAATGCTGCAGCTAGAGTACTGACGGGGACTAGCAGGAGAGAGCATATCTCACCCGTGTTGGCCTCTCTTCATTGGCTTCCTGTTAATTCTAGAATAGAATTTAAAATTCTTCTTCTTACTTATAAGGTTTTGAATAATCAGGTCCCATCTTATCTTAGGGACCTCGTAGTACCATATTACCCCATTAGAGCGCTTCGCTCTCAGACTGCGGGCTTACTTGTGGTTCCTAGGGTTTGTAAGAGTAGAATGGGAGGCAGAGCCTTCAGCTTTCAGGCTCCTCTCCTGTGGAACCAGCTCCCAATTCAGATCAGGGAGACAGATACCCTCTCTACTTTTAAGATTAGGCTTAAAACTTTCCTTTTCGCTAAGGCTTATAGTTAGGGCTGGATCGGGTGACCCTGGACCATCCCTTGGTTATGTTGCTTTAGACGTAGACTGTGGGGGGTTCCCATGATGCACTGTTTCTTTCTTTTTTTTGCTCCGTATGCATCACTCTGCATTTAATCATTAGTGATCGATCTCTGCCCCCCTTCTCGGCATGTCTTTTTCCTGGTTCTTTCCCTCAGCCCCAACCAGTCTCAGCAGAAGACTGCCCCTCCCTGAGCCTGGTTCTGCTGGAGGTTTCTTCCTGTTAAAAGGGAGTTTTTCCTTCCCACTGTGGCCAAGTGCTTGCTCATAGGGGGTCGTTTTGACCGTTGGGGTTTTTCATGGTTATTGTATGGCCTTGCCTTGCAATATGGAGCGCCTTGGGGCAACTGTTTGTTGTGATTTGGCGCTATATAAGAAAAAAGTTGATTGATTGAGTTGATTGATGTTAAAATCGCCCACTATAATTATCTTATCTGAGCTAAGCACTAAGTCAGACAAAAGGTCTGAAAATTCACAGAGAAACTCACAGTAACGACCAGGTGGATGATAGATAATAACAAATAAAACTGGTTTTTGGGACTTCCAATTTGGATGGACAAGACTAAGAGTCAAGCTTTCAAAGGAATTAAAGCTCTGTCTGGGTTTTTGATTAATTAATAAGCTGGAATGGAAGATTGCTGCTAATCCTCCGCCTCAGCCCGTGCTACGAGCGTTCTGGCAGTTAGTGTGACTCGGGGGTGTTGACTCATTTAAACTAACATATTCATCCTGCTGTAACCAGGTTTCTGTAAGGCAGAATAAATCAATATGTTGATCAATTATTTTATCATTTACTAACAAGGACTTAGAAGAGAGAGACCTAATGTTTAATAGACCACATTTAACTGTTTTAGTCTGTGGTGCAGTTGAAGGTGCTATATTATTTTTTCTTTTTGAATTTTTATGCTTAAATAGATTTTTACTGGTTATTGGTGGTCTGGGAGCAGGCACCGTCTCTACGGGGATGGGGTAATGAGGGGATGGCAGGGGGACAGAAGCTGCAGAGAGGTGGGTAAGACTACAACTCAGCTTCCTGGTCCCAACCCTGGATAGTCACGGTTTGGAGGATTTAAGAAAATTGGCCAGATTTCTAGAAATGAGAGCTGCTCCATCCAAAGTGGGATGGATGCTTTCCCCAGAAGCTTTGCCAATTATCTATGAAGCCCACCTCATTTTTTGGACACCACTCAGACAGCCAGCAATTCAAGGAGAACATGCGGCTAAACATGTCACTCCCGGTCCGATTGGGGAGGGGCCCAGAGAAAACTACAGAGTCCGACATTGTTTTTGCAAAGTTACACACCGATTCAATGTTAATTTTTGTGACCTCCGATTGGCGTAACCGGGTGTCATTACTGCCGACGTGACTTACAATCTTACCAAATTTACGCTTAACCTTAGCCAGCAGTTTCAAATTTCCTTCAGTGTTGCCTGCTGTGCCCCCGGAAGACAATTGACTATGGTTGCTGGTGTCGCTAACTTCACATTTCTCAAAACAGAGTCGCCAATAACCAGAGTTTGATCCTCGGGGGGTGTGTCGCCGAGTGGGGAAAAACAGTTAGAAATGTGAACGGGTTGGCGGTGTACACAGGGCTTCTGTTTAGAACTACGCTTCCTCCTCACAGTCACCCAGTCGGCCTGCTTTCCCGGCTGCTCGGGATCTGCTGGAAGGGAACTAATGGCGGCTAAGCTACCTTGGTCCGCACCGACTACAGGGGCCTGGCTAGCTGTAGGATTTTCCAAGGTGCGGAGCCGGTCTCCAATTCGCCCAGCCTGGCCTCCAAAGCTACGAATAAGCTACACTTATTACAAGTACCATTACTGCTAAAGAGGCTGAGGAATAACTAAACATTTCACACCCAGAGCAGAAAAGTGCGGGAGAGACAGGAGAAGCCGCCATGCTAAATCGGCTAAGAGCTAGTAGCTGCGCTAAGCTAGCGGATTCCTAAAAACACACAAAGTGAATAATGTGTAAATAATTTAGAGGTGACTCAGCAGAGGGAGTGCCTTAGTTAAGGCACGTAAAGATTACACTGGGAAACAAATCGTTATCTAGTTATCTAGATCAATCTAACTGCGCAGATTAAACAGCTAACAGATACAGCAAAGCACCGCTGTGCTCCGGAACAGGAAGTGATACAATACCGCAGTGAGAGCCAACCACCAGTAGAGGCAATCAAGAGTAGTGCAGCAGTGTATTTGAGACATCAGTGCAAGTCTCAAATAATGAGTTTTGTAAATCAGGACTTGAATCAGACTTGAGTAGTACAAGTCTGTGAGGTAGCAACTGTTCAAAATGTCTTGCTGTGAGAATTTGAACAATAACAAATAAGACTTGTATTGATAGTCACATTATTAAAAAGACTTTAATTGCATTACATAATGTAAGCAAAAAAAGTTTAATATTTAAAGCAGCAGGTGTTACTGTAATCTCATCAATACACAGAGAAAAACGTCCCATACAGTACTAGAGTATGTCAGTATTTCCTGTCAGGTTTGGTGTAGAGATCCTTTGAAATGTGTTTTAAGAACTGTGGTGGTCTTTTGGTGGCAGGATGTTTGTTACAGATTTTCCCACCCGCTTGTTCATTCTCTTGTGTTGATTGTTACCGTTTTGAGGCGCTGATCCGTTTGGGTTTCCGACTCTCCACCGATCCTGGAATGAAGGAACTCCAATGGAATCGGCCAAGAAGAGGCTCCACGCTGCGTTTGAGTTTTTCACTAATCTTGGTGTGAGACAATTCAACTGAAGCTTCTTTAATATCACGTTTATGTCGTTAATCGTTGTATGTTATGCAGATTTTATGTATGACCTTTTTTTGTTTTCTCACAGGTGAAATATTACACTTTTCATGACAGGTAAGATAAATATAAAATTCTGATTATTTTCTCAAAACGTTGCAGCTGAAAGCAAATTTGTTATTTAGACAAAAATACATCAAATGGTGAAACATTAGAATTGTTTGCATGCTAATAATTACCTCCGCCAAGGAGGTTATGTTTTCTGTCGCTTTGGTTGATTGGTTGGTTTGTTAGCAGGATTGCTCAAAAAATTCTCAATGGATTTCAATGAAATTTTTACCAGGGGTGTATCTTGGCCTAACTTAGAAGTCATTAAAGTTAATGATCTGGAACACGATTCGGATCCAGTAATTTTTTTAAGGATTCTTTATCATTGCAGGATAGGGCCAATGTCAACATTTTTACATCTAACTTCATGAAGACGGGTCACAAAGGCTGAACAAAAATTAAGTTACGACACAACAATAATTTAGAATTTGTTTCTTGTTTAAATAAACTTATTAGAAAATAAAAAAAACTTGTGTAGTTCATGCAGTTTCTCTTTATAAACACATTTGCTGAAGATCTAAGGGTTTAACCCTCTGGGGCAGAAGCCGTTGTATACGACGGCTGAGACCAAGCTTTACTAAATTATAAATAACTTTTTAATGATATGAGATATAAACTTGCTTTTTTTGCTGAAAAGTTAACTCCGCGGACTTTCGAGCCACCTTCCACCATCTTTGTACTCCTCATAGAAGCTGTGTGATGACGTGAGCAATGTGAGTGTCCAATCGGAATTGGTTCACCGTCACATGGTTTTCCAAAATCCAATCGTAGGGCAGATTCACCTCATGTGACACACCAAAGATTGTTTTTAGGAGTGATGTGTTACTAGTTGGCCTGTTTGAATAGCCATTATGCATAGCGAAAGTGAAAGTGAACAGAGAGCCTCTCATACAATCTCACGTGCTCAAACAAAGAGTGTGTGAGTATCAGGATTGCTCGACTAGTTTTCCTGTGAATGTTACTGGATAAGCCTGTGGCAAGCTCTCTCGCTCCGGCGTAAAGCACTGTTTACCTTATCAATGGAGCGAGGGGGAGGGGCCGCTTCTCAAACTGTGAATGGGCCTCAAAGTGTGAATGTTGCTTTCAGAGCAGGAGAGAAAAAACACACAGTGAACTTAGAAGTAGAAGTTTGTGATGTGACCTTTGTGTAATAGCAAACAGAAATTGCTTTGAGATGAAGACAAACAAAACACATAGACCGTTTTGTATATATTGTTCAAAATGTGCATTTGTGTTTATTGTTTGAGTCTTTGTTGTACAGTCTTTCACACAAGAGCTCAAATTACCTTTATAAAGTGTCAAAACAGTTGTTTATTATAGTATGCTGTGTGTTTTGAATAAATGTGTGGAAAATTATTTTCAGCTTTACTTTTTCCTTTCTTATTTCTGATTGTAAACCTGTATTACACTTATAAAACACAACTATAGCATATATATTTTGAAAGTACAGGTTGTCCTGAAAAAAGAGACAAAACTTGATTGTGGGATGCAGGGAGAGCTGTTAACAGCAGTAATAAAACATTTATGCCAGGCAAGTGAACTGTCCAAAAAATGCCCTCGGACCCCACAGGGTTAACCACTGAATCTGAAACATGACGTAAATGCATGAAATGACGTGGAATAAGTCTCTTTGCCAATGGGTAATCTGTGTGACGTCAGTGATTCTATGGCCTTGGCAGAGGTTTGCGCTCTCCGAGTGCTTCTAGTTAATGTTAAAATAAAACTAAATGAAGTTAAAAGCATCTGGTCAGGCTTTTCTTTGGCTATTTTTTCAGTTTTTATTGTTTTATTGTGACTGCTGCTCTTGAAAGGAGCAACAATAATAAACTTACTTATTTACACCCCTGTCACACCTTGACAATATAGCCAGCGTGTGCTGACCGTATTAAAATGCTGGCATATGTCTAATAAGTTATGGGTAAGTTTTGTATAAGTTAAGATCGCATTGAAGCACGCACGCTGATTTACGTCGTAATACAGCAAGTACCTCGAAAAAGTTTTGGCATGCACAATATTTTCGACGTATGCCAGTGTATGTCTCATATGTCTCACACATGTGGGACGCAAGTTGTAGGTAAGTTAGCTGACACACGTTTCTTGTAAGTCAAAATACATCCCTTAATACTGTCCATTGATTGGCTGAAAGCTGCAGTCGTCATGCAAACAGACTGTTTCAAATATTTAAAAATATAAATTCTTAATTAATCTTATCTGTTACATCATTTCAGTTGGATTCATCATCACAGCCTGAAGAAAATACAGTTCCTTGTCATGGCTGAAGAAACGTAACGTTTTAAAAGAAGTCCCTCTGTGGTTTTTCTGCTCCCGGTGCGTTTCTGAGCCTGAACCATGCAGGGGGGCTGATCAGATGGAGGCGATGGAAAATAAATCCCATGAGCCACCAAGACAAAAATAAAATAAAATAATGTTAATTGACTCTGTTTTGCCTCCGTGTGGAGGCGGCAAAGCTATGCAGCAGCGTACGCGCGCTCAATGATGTGCTTATCAGTATTTCCACCTCCCAAATAAAAGGGTTCTGCTGGCGGTAGAAACGCAAACAAGCCAGACTTAACCGTTCCGACCTGCACTATACCGTGCATTATTATCATTTAATGAGGCGTTGCGGGGCCAGTAGCATAGATCTACAGTTACGCTACCTGTCTATACCTGCCCGCAGTAACGGGTGGGTATCCCAATACAGGCCCGCTGTGCATAAACTGATGACGCCATAGTGCGCGCAGCCCAAGAACTGTCCGCAGATGAAAAGATGAAAAGGCAAGAAGTGTGTGTTGGTCCCAATATGGATATTACAGATGATTTTCTCATGGATAGTCTGACAATGAACAGCAGCCAAAGCAGCAAGCTTGATGAGGACGCCCTGGCGAATTTGGAGAGCAGCGCGGTACCAGCCAACACGACAAAAGTTAAAGTGAGCCAACTTTTTATGTACGCGTTTGCTGGGTGTCGTGCGTTTTAAAATGACAATGAATATTGTTAATGTGATTCCACGTGTTGTGTATCTCAGTAAGTGACAATAATGCAAATAACATGCTGTTGTATACATTTTCAGAGTCCCTGCGTCCATGCCCAGTTGCCCAAAATGACCACTTTGGGAGACTAGGCATGGATGACAGGCCTCTGAAAATGCATACCGCAATCCAAAAGCATGTTTTTGTAGTATTAGTACCGACCTGGACTTCTTAGTGGAAACAGGGCTGTTGGCATACGCTGGCTAAATCATCAAGGTGTGACAGGGCCCTTAGATGTTTGTAGACTGTCTGTCTGTAGTTTTATGGTGCTGTCTGTTGTTGTTTCCTGCAGGGATTTGGCTCCTGAGGGCTCAACCCTGAACGAGTCCAATAAGAATCTGGATTAAATCACAGACCTGGCTCTGCAGCTACAAAACCAGACTGGGGTGAAGGTGCTGTGGGTCACCTGTAACCTGTTTGCCCACCCGAGGTCAGTATTTAAGTTGGATTTTTAGAAAGCATGTGTCCAATCCGTGTTAATGTTCATTGAGGCTTCATGTAAAGTGAAAGTTGAATGTTTGGTAGTTTAATTATATTCAGATCCACAAATTGTTTCCCTCCCTGCTTTAAGATGGAAAAATTGTGTGTTTTTCACATTTATTTATCTATTTATTTATTGGTAATTTGGTGGAGGCCAAAGAGGAGGTTTTTGGGCGTGTTGAGCGAGGACATGCAGTTGTTTGATGTGAGAGAGCAAAATGTAGAGTACAGGGTGAGATAGAGATGGATGGTCTACTGTGGCACCCCCTAATGGGAGCAAACAAAAGTAAAAGTAGTCTAAAAATATTGAGCAGTTTTTCTTTCAAGTTGGTGGAGTGGCCAAAGAAGAACCCATTAGGGCCCCTATCACACCTTGACGATTTGGCCATCGTATGTTGACAGCCCGTTTCCACCGAACAGTTCGGGTACTGCACGGGAAGGATACGGGTTGGAACGGTGAAGTCTGGCTTAGTTTGTGTTTTCCCACAGAACCCTTTTGTTTGGCAGGTGGCGCATGTAAATATTGACGAGCACGACTTCAAGCACGTGTATGCTGTTGCGCGGCATCTCTCCTCCACATGGAGGCCAAACAGAGTAATTTAACATTTTTTAAAATTTAACTTAAATTTATTTTAGTCTTGGTGGATCATGGGATTTGTTTTCATCACATGCAGACTGCTGAAAAATCAGCTGATGCCTGTGATAAGCGCTGATGTGAACGAATGAGGTGCTGTGACTCTTTCAACTTTTAAAATAAATGAATTGTTTTGTGGAGCAAAGTGCCAGCGTTCTCTGGTTCAGCTTGAGAAATGCACTGCGAGCAGACAAACACTGAGGTACTTCTTTTAAAATGCTACGTTTCTTCAGCCACAACAAGAAACTAAAGTATTTTCAGATGTTATTTTCCAAAATCAGGACACTTTATGTGGATAAGTTTTCGTCAGGCTGTGATGATGAATCTGACTCAAACAAGGTAACAGGTCAGATTAAGACATTATATTTACTCTGTGTGTGAACATTTTTAATATTTGAAACAGTCTGAACTGTTCGCATGAGGACTGCAGCTTTTAGTTGTTCATCCAATCAATGGATGTATTTTGACTTATGAATAACTTGTGTGTCAACAATCACATAACATACCTACAACTTGTGCATGCCCAAAGTTTTTCAAGGTACAAGCCATATTATGACGTGCTTCAACGTGCTCTTAACTTATACAAAACCTGTAACTTATTGGATGTTTTTGGATGTTCTGGTGGTTGGCTCTCACTGCGGTATTGTATCACTTCCTGTTTCGGAGCACAGCGGTGTTTTGCTGTATCTGTTAGCTGTTTAATCTGCGCAGTTAGATTGATCTAGATAACTAGATAACGATTTGTTTCACAGTGTAATCTTCACGTGCCTTAACTAAAGCACTCCCTCTGCTGAATCACCTCTAAATTATTTACACATTCACTTCGTGTGTTTTTAGGAATCCGCTAGCTTAGCGCAGCTACTAGCTCTTAGCCAGTTTAGCATGGCGGTTTCTCCTGTCTCTCCCGCACTTTTCTGCTCTGGGTGTGAAATGTTTAGTTATTCCTCGGCCTCCTTTAGCAGTAATGGTACTTGTAATAAGTGTAGCTTTGGAGGCCAGGCTGGGCGAATTGGAGACTCGGCTCCGCACCTTGGAAAATCCTACAGCTAGCCAGGCCCCTGTAGTCGGTGCAGACCAATGAAGCTTAGCTGCCGTTAGTTCCCCTCCGGCAGATCCCAGAAAAGCAGGCCGACTGGGTGACTGTGAGGAGGAAGCGTAGCCCTAAACAGAAGCCCTGTGTACACTGCCAACCCGTTCACATTTCTGTTTTTCCCCACTTGACACACCCGCCGAGGATCAAACTCTGGTTATTGGCGACTCTGTTTTGAGAAATGTGAAGTTAGCAACACCAGCAACCATAGTCAGTTGTCTTCCGGGGGCCAGAGCAGGCGACATTGAAGGAAATTTGAAACTGCTGGCTAAGGCTAAGCGTAAATTTGGTAAGATTGTAATTCACGTCGGCAGTAATGACACCCGGTTACGCCAATCGGAGGTCACTAAAATTAACATTGAATCGGTGTGTAACTTTGCAAAAACAATGTCGGACTCTGTAGTTTTCTCTGGGCCCCTCCTCAATCGGACCGGGAGTGACATGTTTAGCCGCATGTTCTCCTTGAATTGCTGGCTGTCTGAGTGGTGTCCAAAAAATGAGGTGGGCTTCATAGATAATTGGCAAAGCTTCTGGGGAAAACCTGGTCTTGTTAGGAGAGACGGCATCCATCCCACTTTAGATGGAGCAGCTCTCATTTCTAGAAATCTGGCCAATTTTCTTAAATCCTCCAAACCGTGACTATCCAGGGTTGGGACCAGGAAGCTGAGTTGTAGTCTTACACACCTCTCTGCAGCTTCTCTCCCCCTGCCATCCCCTCATTACCCCATCCCTGTAGAGACGGTGCCTGCTCCCAGACCACCAATAACCAGTAAAAATCTATTTATGCATAAAAATTCAAAAAGAAAAAATAATATAGCACCTTCAACTGCACCACAGACTAAAACAGTTAAATGTGGTCTATAAAACATTAGATCTCTCTCTTCTAAGTCCCTGTTAGTAAATGATATAATAATTGATCAACATATTGATTTATTCTGCCTTACAGAAACCTGGTTACAGCAGGATGAATATGTTAGTTTAAATGAGTCAACACCCCCGAGTCACACTAACTGCCAGAATGCTCGTAGCACGGGCTGAGGCGGAGGATTAGCAGCAATCTTCCATTCCAGCTTATTAATTAATCAAAAACCCAGACAGAGCTTTAATTCATTTGAAAGCTTGACTCTTAGTCTTGTCCATCCAAATTGGAAGTCCCAAAAACCAGTTTTATTTATTATCTATCGTCCACCTGGTCGTTACTGTGAGTTTCTCTGTGAATTTTCAGACCTTTTGTCTGACTTAGTGCTTGGCTCAGATAAGATAATTATAGTGGGCGATTTTAACATCCACACAGATGCTGAGAATGACAGCCTCAACACTGCATTTAATCTATTATTAGACTCAATTGGCTTTGCTCAAAATGTAAATGAGTCCACCCACCACTTTAATCATATCTTAGATCCTGTTCTGACTTATGGTATGGAAATTGAAGACTTAACAGTATTCCCTGAAAACTCCCTTCTGTCTGATCATTTCTTAATAACATTTACATTTACTCTGATGGACTACCCAGCAGTGGGGAATAAGTTTCATTACACTCTCTGAAAAAGAGAGCTTTAAATCAGAAGTGCCTGACTCCGTGGTATAACTCACAAACTCGCAGCTTAAAGCAGATAACCCGTAAGTTGGAGAGGAAATGGCGTCTCACTAATTTAGAAGATCTTCACTTAGCCTGGAAAAAGAGTCTGTTGCTCTATAAAAAAGCTCTCTGTAAAGCTAGGACATCTTACTACTCATCACTAATTGAAGAAAATAAGAACAACCCCAGGTTTCTTTTCAGCACTGTAGCCAGGCTGACAAAGAGTCAGAGCTCTATTGAGCCGAGTATTCCTTTAACTTTAACTAGTAATGACTTCATGACTTTCTTTGCTAATAAAATTTTAACTATTAGAGAAAAAAATTACTCATAACCATCCCAAAGACGTATCGTTATCTTTGGCTGCTTTCAGTGATGCCGGTATTTGGTTAGACTCTTTCTCTCAGATTGTTCTGTCTGAGTTATTTTCATTAGTTACTTCATCCAAACCATCAACATGTCTATTAGACCCCATTCCTACCAGGCTGCTCAAGGAAGCCCTACCATTATTTAATGCTTCGATCTTAAATATGATCAGTCTATCTTTATTAGTTGGCTATGTACCACAGGCTTTTAAGGTGGCAGTAATTAAACCATTACTTAAAAAGCCATCACTTGACCCAGCTATCTTAGCTAATTATAGGCCAATCTCCAACCTTCCTTTTCTCTCAAAAATTCTTGAAAGGGTAGTTGTAAAACAGCTAACTGATCATCTGCAGAGGAATGGTCTATTTGAAGAGTTTCAGTCAGGTTTTAGAATTCATCATAGTACAGAAACAGCATTAGTGAAGGTTACAAATGATCTTCTTATGGCCTCAGACAGTGGACTCATCTCTGTGCTTGTTCTGTTAGACCTCAGTGCTGCTTTTGATACTGTTGACCATAAAATTTTATTACAGAGATTAGAGCATGCCATAGGTATTAAAGGCACTGCACTGCGGTGGTTTGAATCATATTTATCTAATAGATTACAATTTGTTCATGTAAATGGGGAATCTTCTTCACAGACTAAGGTTAATTATGGAGTTCCACAAGGTTCTGTGCTAGGACCAATTTTATTCACTTTATACATGCTTCCCTTAGGCAGTATTATTAGACGGCATTGCTTAAATTTTCATTATTACGCAGATGATACCCAGCTTTATCTATCCATGAAGCCAGAGGACACACACCAATTAGCTAAACTGCAGGATTGTCTTACAGACATAAAGACATGGATGACCTCTAATTTCCTGCTTTTAAACTCAGATAAAACTGAAGTTATTGTACTTGGCCCCACAAATCGTAGAAACATGATGTCTAACCAGATCCTTACTCTGGATGGCATTACCCTGACCTCTAGTAATACTGTGAGAAATCTTGGAGTCATTTTTGATCAGGATATGTCATTCAAAGCGCATATTAAACAAATATGTAGGACTGCTTTTTTGCATTTACGCAATATCTCTAAAATCAGAAAGGTCTTGTCTCAGAGTGATGCTGAAAAACTAATTCATGCATTTATTTCCTCTAGGCTGGACTATTGTAATTCATTATTATCAGGTTGTCCTAAAAGTTCCCTGAAAAGCCTTCAGTTAATTCAAAATGCTGCAGCTAGAGTACTAACGGGGACTAGAAGGAGAGAGCATATCTCTCCCATATTGGCCTCTCTTCATTGGCTTCCTGTTAATTCTAGAATAGAATTTAAAATTCTTCTTCTTACTTATAAGGTTTTGAATAATCAGGTCCCATCTTATCTTAGGGACCTCATAGTACCATATCACCCCAATAGAGCGCTTCGCTCTCAGACTGCAGGCTTACTTGTATTTCCTAGGGTTTGTAAGAGTAGAATGGGAGGCAGAGCCTTCAGCTTTCAGGCTCCTCTCCTGTGGAACCAGCTCCCAATTCGGATCAGGGAGACAGACACCCTCTCTACTTTTAAGATTAGGCTTAAAACTTTCCTTTTTGCTAAAGCTTATAGTTAGGGCTGGATCAGGTGACCCTGAACCATTCCTTAGTTATGCTGCTATAGACTTAGACTGCTGGGGGGTTCCCATGATGCACTGAGTGTTTCTTTCTCTTTTTGCTCTGTATGCACCACTCTGCATTTAATGATTAGTGATTGATCTCTGCTCCCCTCCACAGCATGTCTTTTTCCTGGTTCTCTCCCTCAGCCCCAACCAGTCCCAGCAGAAGACTGCCCCTCCCTGAGCCTGGTTCTGCTGGAGGTTTCTTCCTGTTAAAAGGGAGTTTTTCCTTCCCACTGTCGCCAAGTGCTTGCTCACAGGGGTCATTTTGACCGTTGGGGTTTTTACGTAATTATTGTATGGCCTTGCCTTACAATATAAAGCGCCTTGGGGCAACTGTTTATTGTGATTTGGCGCTATATAAATAAAATTGATTTGATTTGAACTGTTTTTGTTGTGTGGGCCGCCAGAAGAGGAGGTACTGCTGGCCCACCACAACCAGATGGCACCCTGCTTAGAGTGCGCCTTCAAGCACGAGAGGGCGTCGGAGCAACGGAGAGTGACAGCTGTCATTCATCATCTGCACCAGCTGTCACTCATTTTCCACATCACCATAAAAGCCGGACTACAACTCCACCTCCCCGCCGAGAATTCAGCAACCAAGAGGTAATCTTCTCTGTGGTAAATTTCTCTGCTAACTTAAGTCTTCCTTGCAGCTGCTTGCCCTGTGGTGTCCTTATCGGAGCTGGAGTAAGGGCGTGACCGCAACGACTTCGCATCATGCTCCGTAGCAGATAAGTGGTTACACAGGAGCTGCACGAGTGTGTGATTGGAGGTGGAGGTGCTCCCTCCTTGGAGAACATTGACTGTGAGTGGACTACTGAGTGTGCGGATTCACACTCACCTGGATTTTCTCTGTTCTCTGCCAGCAGTACCAGGGTCGACAGCCGAAGGCAGAGGCCACCTGGGGACTCGGGACTTGGCGGCTCCGGTGTTCTTCAGGCCCGCTGGTGGTGGAAGCTGTGTGGGAATCAGCTCTTCTCTCGCCAGAGGTCTTCTATCTTCGAGCCTGCCCACACGTCACCTGGTGCAGGGGCGTAGGTTTGGTCTCAGCTTTGGTAGGGACAATACCACCACCACCACCCCCCGGCCCCCCTGCTCACCACCATCACCCCCTAACCCACTCATACCATTAGATGCACAAGTACAGCATAATACATAACATATGACGACATAATGCTGAATAATTTAACACTTTATTTACAATATTAAGTGTGTAGGCAAACAAACAAATAGCTTAAATAACAAAATTGCACCCAAAATCACGAATCTATTCTATAGGCCTACACCTGAGAGAACAAGACAACAAAAAAAAAATACTTGTGGAGCTAACAAAAAAAAAAAAAAAAGTTTTTGCAAACAAGATGTATAATCTATTCTCTTCATCAATAATGCAGTTGTAGGTATCTGGCAACCTAATTTGCCCAAAAAAAAAAAAAAGGGATTTCCAATGATATATATGGTGTATTACGGTAAACGTAAGCCTGTGATGTCATAACGCAGAGGAAAAACACAGAAGTTTCACACTAGTGCGCTGATGATTCTCATTACCGTAAGTTCTCATGTAAGCCCTCACTCTGAAAAATTTCAACACTGACAGCAAGCCATGAACCCGTGCTTTCCAACAGTATGCTATATGTTGCATATATTACGGTAAAGTGCGTTCGGGGAAAAGTATGAAAAAGAGCGCAAAAGTGACAGAAAAGTACATAGACAGACAGCAAACATAAATGTAGTATTTTTTGAGGAAAAGGCAGGGTATTGGTGTCATTTGTGAAGGTGTGTGCAGTTTATTTTAAGTGTGGCGCACAGCATTGTTCGCAACCCCTCCCCCCCGCCCTTCTTGTTTTTCTGCACCGGAGCAGTGTTGCCAGATATGAAATATGAAACTATCGTACCAAAACCTCAAAATTATCGTATTTTGGGAGAAATTATCGTACACAAACAAAACGCATACAACGTAGCTATTTTAGCATTTTTTTTAATTTACAAAGAATTTTATGTCACATTTTTAAAGAGTAATTATAGTAATGGGGAAACTGGCACAAAAAGAACGCAAATGCACAAGCAAGACTGTGAAGTAACACAAACGTGTTAATTACCAGACTAGAAAGAGTCGAATTCAACCTCGAGGTGGCTGTCGTCATCCGATGCCATGGCCACTTGTGCAGATTTTGTTGAACACAGAAAAAATGTTGACACCTCCATAAGGAACTTGAACTTTTTTTTTATTTTTCTTGTATATCTCTTTGCTCTTGTGTTTTGTTCGTTTGTTATTGCATTTGTTGAAATACAGTTTCGAAAAAAAAAAAAAGATGTTGGTTGGGGAATCTTCCTGTCCTGTCCTGCAGAGATTGGATGGGAACTCATTACTTTGTATGAGAGGGGGCGGGCTTTCAAATGACTGTCCCGGCAGCCCAAAGCCAGCAGCAGCCCTGTGTGTGGTGTGTCTTTGATGCCGCCTGAGTGCAACGCCTGCAAAATGATTCTTGGGTGTCAGAGAGAGATGCGTGTTTGGGCAACCAACTGAAATTATCGTACATATTGGGTTTTTTCCCATTATAGATCGTACATCGTACAGATGGCAAAACTATCGTACAAATACGATAATTATCGTACATCTGGCAACACTGCACCGGAGCCACCCATCCTCTGCGCTCCGGGACCTCCCACTTTACAATATAAGCACTGCCTGCCACGAGATGCGCTTTGTTTACGTCCATGTGAGAAGAACGTGAGCCAATGAAATTGCAACATGGGTAACCCTGTCATTCTGGCACGTCGAAAACACAAAACGTGACGACTAAAATTATAGTATCGAGTTCGCAAAAAAATAGTGAATGATTTTGTTATATAAACAAAAATGCTAAATATTGGTAGGGACTATTTTGCCATCCCAAAATATTGGTTGTGACTTCTCCCTATGGTCCATATGCAAACCTACGCCCCTGACCTGGTGTATCATTGGCAATCCATATCTCTGTCTATATTACGTTGTGTGTTTCCACAACATTAAATTGTTACTGGTTGGCTTATCCATTGTCCGTTCCTTAGCGCCCCCTGTTGTGGGTCCGTGTCACGACACCTTCCCAACAGTTTTTCTCGAAATATAGTGTGACTGGCTGTGTGCTGTGGAAGAGCCCATTAAATTTTGGAGTGTACTCAATAATTCACCCCCCTCCCCTCCTGCACACACACTTTCTTTAATATTGAGGTACAATGATTTTTTTTTTTTTTTTTTTTTACATTTTCCTGTATTTCTGACTGTGTCAATAAAAATCTATACTGATGTGCAATAACTAATAAATTTGGAGGTACGCTCTCATGATTTTCATCTAACAGGTACATGAACGGTGCAGCCACAAATCCTGACTGTCATGTTCTGGCCTATGCTGGTGCTCAGGTCAAGAAAGGGCTAGATATCGCCAAAAAACTGGGTGCAGAAAATTTTGGTAAGCTATGATCATGTCACGAAAAAATAACAAGCTAGAAAAACAGTTTTTCTACTGCATTATATCTGTGTATTTGTTGTCTTCTCAGTGTTTTGGGGTGGAAGGGAGGGATTCCATTCCATCCATAACACTAATGTAGCGGCTGAACTGAAGCACATGGCCACCTTCTTCAAAATGGCTGTCAGTAAGTGCGGATGTGATCATGTGATCAGATGGGTCTGCTTCACTCATTTAATTCTATATATTTGTCACCAGAGTACAAAGAGGAGATCGGGTTGAAGTGTCAGTTCCTCATCGAGCCAAAGCCGTAGGAGCCCTGCAAACACCAATATGACTACGGTACAACTTCCTAAATTTAAACAAAAAATAAACGTTTCTGTTCCGGAACATTAAAAAATACGAGTGTGTTGCCCGTGGGGATCCGCGGGCTCTAGATTGGTATTGTGTTTATAAAATAGGTAGCTGACATTTTTTAAGGGTGTTAATAAATTATGCAAAGTTTCTATAATGAGTTGAAATGGTGTGTGAGTCCACAATGTTTTTAGAACCTTAGACCAAGAACTCAAATTACGTAATTTTGCAATGTTAATTTAGTGTCGTAATGTATTTATGAATTGTTTAGGTTCTTGTTATCATATAAACACTATTATTATTGTCAGTATTATTATTTTATTTTATGAGTTCTGTTTTGCCATTTGATTTTTAAATGGACCACAATACATTTTTATTATGTAATTGAACTTACAAAATAAAATCAGGCAGGCATGCACACTTTTAATATAAAGATGATTTACCACCCCCAATGCAATGGGGTGTGAGTCCAGAATGTAATTATCAATGTCCATTGTTCAGTGTTGTTAGCTAATATCCATAGTTTCTCCAAAAATATTAGTTCTATCAACAACCCAAAATACATAAGCATACCAAACGGCAAATGTCACCTCTCCCCAGTTTCTTTGTGATCAAAGTTACACACATGGACGCATGCACAGCTTTCTGTCTTTTCTGTTTTCTGCCGCAAGCAGGTGCTTTTATTTTTACACAAACGGAGACGGTGGTGGAAGACATCAAATACTCTACACTTCTCACTCATGGTAATGGCAGCATGACACTTGACTAAACCAACTGAACTACAAAAACACAATCAATAACACTAACAACACTGTTAAGCCGCGTTCACACCAGACGCCACACGATGCCACAAATTCACGTCCCTTACCTGGCGATCGATGCGCCACCATCACCCGGTGTGTCGCTCTGTTTGAGCCGCGTTCACACTGGATGCCACGTGACACTATAAATTGAAAATTGATCATTTGCTGCAGGAGCTGCATCTGGATGACAGCCGCTTTCAGCGATACTTCCGCCTCTCCAGGACCCAGTTTGAGGACCTCCTGTACCGTTCGCGCGCACACATGTGAACAAAGAAAAAAACTGGCTGCTGCTGCAGTTCCTTGCTCTCCCCTCCAACTCTGTCATAATTGTGTTATAAACCAGTCACCAATTGTTTTATTATACATCTGTGTAGTTAATAAAATTATCTTCATGGACAATTCGTTCGCGCACGCACATGTGAACAAAGAAGGAAAAAAAAATGGCTGCTGCTGCAGTTTATCGCTCTCCCCTCAAACTCTGTCATAATTGTGTGAAATAAAGGACAAAAGGATGTAGGACTGCTTTTTTTGCATTTGCGCAATATCTCTAAAATTAGGTCTTGTCTCAGAGTGATGTTGAAAAACTAATTCATGCATTTATTTCCTCTAGGCTGGACTATTGTAATTTATTATTATCCGGTTGTCCTAAAAGTTCCCTGAAAAGCCTTCAGTTAATTCAAAATGCTGCAGCTAGAGTACTGACGGGGACTAGAAGGAGAGAGCATATTTCACCCATATTGGCCTCTCTTCATTGGCTTCCTGTTAATTATAGAATAGAATTTAAAATTCTTCTTCTTACTTATAAGGTTTTGAATAATCAGGTGATTGATTTGATTTGCTCACAGGCTGTTTGCCAGAGACAGGACATCTCCACATCAAGTATAAACTCCAGACATCTCCACGTCACTACATATCCAGTCCCTGATTGGTCATCGCGGTGCGACAAGACGAAAAAGTTCAGATTTTTCAACTTGGGGAAGAGGGCGATGCTCATTGCAACGCAATATCGCACTATAAATGTGCCAATCGCTCAAAATCACTTTATTCACATTGCTTTATTCACGTCCATCGCATCGCATTGAGTGGGTCATTGCAACGCAATATCACACCATAAACGCGCCAATCGCTCAGAATCGCTTTTTCGCATCCATTGTGTGGCTTGGACTTTTGTGGCGCCACAAAGCGCCCTTCCATAGGGATTACATGGCAACCTCTCGCCGCCGTCGCTCGCGTGGTGTTCGGTGTGAATGCAGCATTAAACTCACATGAACCACAATAACATTTAAAACCCCAAACTTCCATCATGCATTGCAGCACAGTGTCCATTGTTCCCTGTTGTTAGCTAATATTGTAAATTTCTCCAAAAATATTAGTCCAGTCAACTTTCCATTTTTGCATCATGCATCCTTGCCCAGTGGTGGGCTAATTATCAAAGCTAATGTTTTCATTATCGGATTAGCTTTTCAGATAACTTTGAAAACCATCATCGGATCAATTATCCTCTGATTAATTTTGGTCCGGTAATTTTTAGACCGCTGACATATTATTGCAAGCTTAGTATATAAAGCTTAATTCTATCCTGTACAGACATAGGAGAGCTGGTTTCAGAAGAAACCGTGCTATCCTCTACAATTGGAACAGAGCTGGTCACAGAAGAGAACCAAAATGAGAACCAAAAAAAATATAATTTCTCTTGACACCCTACTAACTAGCCGGTAATATTGCCCAAGTCATCCAGAGGCATACCATTTTAACTTATGGTTAAAATTTTAACCAAAGTAATTTTGGACAAGTTATTTAAATTAACATCACATCTGAAGTTTTATGAAGTGAAAATATCAGCTATGTTTTAGTTTTAAAGTATTGCACTAATTTTAACAGTTTTAGTGTGGACATGGTGTGTGCGCAGTGCATTCTGGGTAACGTAAAAGTTCACGACAGGAGAAATGCATTTGAGACGCTCTGATCAGGCTCCACACGGACAACAGCATTAAACTCTTTGTATATTGTGCCTAAAACTCTCGGAAATATATTATCTGGGTTTATAGACGTTGTTGTGTTAGTTTTGTGTAAAAATGCCAGAAGAAGCTCAGGTTGCTTCTCCATTATTTTCAAATGGAATCACTGTCAGCTGCAATCACTTCCTGTTTGCTCTATAATGCCCTGGTTATTGTCCTTTACAACACTGTTTGTTGTCTTTGTTTCACAGTAATATATATAAGATGTCTGAAATTCAGTTTGTGTTTATTAAATTCACGCAGATTAAACGTAGCAGACACGGAGGGATTATTTATTTGGAATATTTGTTTTGGCAAGTTTTCAGGGTCTCTACTGCCATCTACTGGCTAGTAGTGTTCATGGTAGGCTTATGGGTTAGGGTCTGAGTGTCTGGGTGCCAGTAGATGGCAGTGTTCTATGCATTTTGACCCCGGTTATATCAGATATATATATATATTTTGACTTTTGCAAATGGCTTTTTTTTACATATGAAAAAAATGGCATATTTTACAAAAGCACATTTATATGTAAACCAACACACACGTCACATTAACGTGTTTGTTTTTACATAGAATGAATGAGTCAACCAATCAGTGTTGGCGGAGGCTCATTTTACCCATAATCCCTTTGGCATCTGAGTGTGTTTCTTACAAAACTTTAGAATTAGTGCATTATTTAAAATGAAAAGATATGTGTTGTAACTTTGTACAAATGACAGGATTGTCATTAATGTAGTTATTCTATCCAGAATTATTTGATTTATAAATCAAAACCATAAGTCAAAACTGCTTTATTTTCCAAGACCTCTGCCTCACGACGGACCCGCTGTATGTGTTTAAGGAATGACTTTTTTTGACAACCTGGTGGTCAGGCTCCTTTTGCTGTAGTCGAGTAATACGTAGTAAACAGGAGCTTCCAGCAGGTGGCACAGCGCACAAAAACAGAAGTGGTGATTCATTGTTTGGGTTTGTGATCGTGGTGTTAAAACTCAATTTTGAAAGCTATCAGTTAGCTGTAGCTTCCGATAAATTTTGGGGTGGTTTATCGGTTTACCTGTATAAAACACAACTTTTCATTTAGCTGATTAGCTGTTATCGAAGCTAACTTTTTGGTTAGCTGTGCCCACCATTGTCATTGACCCAAAATACATAAGTATACCAGACGGCAAATTTCTGCTCACCCCAGTTTGTCTGTGATCGAAGTTACACACACACACTCAGCTTTTTGTCTTTTCTGCATTCTGCCGCCAGCAGGTGCTTTTATTTTTACACACCCACAGAGACGGGGGTGGAAGTCATCACGCACTACAGTTTTCACTCATGGTAACGGCAACATGACACTTAACTAAATTGACTAAACCAATTGAATTACAAAAACACAATAAATCAATAACATTAACTACACTGTTAATTTAACATGAACCACAATAACAACATTTAAAACCAAAAACTCCAAACTTCCATGATGCATTGCAGCACATTTTTCACTGCTTAGTCCTGTCAACTTTCCGTTTTTGCAGCATTCATCCTTCACCCAAAATACATAAGCATACCAAATGCAGAGTAAATAAGCATACCAAACTGCAAATGTCAACTTTGTCTGTGATTGAAGCCATACACACGCACACAGAGGCCACTTGGCTGATATAATATAGGTGGCGTTTCTGGGTTTGATTTAGTTGTTTGTGGTTTTTGCTGCTTGAGCCATTTCAATCACTTAATAGCTGTAAATGGTGGTTACCTGACTGGTAACCGGCAATGAGAGACTGATTTAAAGTGCTTTTAGGTCATTTAAATGGATTTTAATGGGATGACAGTTGTATTTGAACAGCTTATATACGATACGATACACTTTATTGTCCCCTCAGGGAAATTTGTCTTGGACTCATGCTAAGTGCCTTTACAAAAGGAAAACAAACAGATACAAGTAAAAACACAACCACATCCATAACAAATTAACATGACAGGAAGTCAGGAGAAACACCATAAGTATTGCACAATTCCAGTTTTAGACATTGTTTAGCAATTTGATGGACATGGGGACGAATGAATTTTTGAGTCTATTCAGTCTGCTCCGAGGGACTCAATACCTTCTCCCAGAGGGAAGGAGCTATATAAAGCTATATATATAAAGATATAAAGCTTAACATCAGTCGTAACTGGTAACGAGAGAGTTTTTATAACCGAGTCTGCAGTTAGTTGCAGGCTCTGTACATGTATTTTATGTTGTTGCATTCCGCTGCAGATGCTATGAGCGTGATCGGATTCCTGAAGCATTATGGTCTGGATGGTCACTTTAAGCTGAACATCGAGCCCAACCACACCACCTTGGCAGGACACTCCTATGAACATGACGTTGTCGTGGCATCAGCGTGAGAAACTTTTGCTTATATCACAAATGATGTCTTCAGATGTTTTCTTATTAGAGGCTGTATGTCTGGACCAGTTCCCCCCCAAAACCCATTCCAGGAGTCCAGACTGTTTTCTCTGAACAGTTTTATATCATCCACCATCATGCATTATTTTCTGGTAACACTTTAAAATCAGGTTACATTAATTAATGCAATGATCAGCAACTGACATGATAAACATTAATAAAGGATAACTAAACACATCAATACTTGAGTATTAGTTAATGCAGGAACAAGCATTAACATGAAGAACATAATAAAGCATTACTAAACACATTACGGTTTAACTGTTAGTTAATGCTTATTACTGCATTAATTAACATGAATGGTAATAAATGACTAAACACATTAGTTAATGCTTGTAAATGACTGGTAGTATTAGTCAAAATACTGAAAATTGTGCACATCACACAAAAAACTTCAGAAACAAGGTTTCAAAACCTAAATGAGAGTAGGCTACTCACTAGGTGTTCACAGGAAACAGTTATTTCTATATGTATTTATTTATTTTCATTGTTACATGGTTTTATCTTTTCTGTTGTGTTTTGTTTCATTAGGTTCTTTTTGTCTCTTCCTCTAAAATTGTATTATAACATTATTAGTCTATTACAACCCCTGGCAAAAATTATGGAATCACCGGCCTCGGAGAATGTTCATTTTGTTTGATTTTGTAGAAAAAAGCAGATCACAGACATGACACAAAACTAAAGTCATTTCAAATGGCAACTTTCTGGCTTTAAGAAACACTATAAGAAATCAAGAAAAAAAAATTGTGGCAGTCAGTAACGGTTACTTTTTTAGACCAAGCAGAGGGAAAAAAATATGGACTCACTCAATTCTGAGGAATAAATTATGGAATCACCCTGTAAATTTTCATTCCCAAAACTAACACCTGCATCAAATCAGATCTGCTCCGTTAGTCTGCATCTAAAAGGGAGTGATCACACCTTGGAGAGCTGTTGCACCAAATGGACTGACATGAATCATGGCTCCAACACGAGAGATGTCAATTGAAACAAAGGAGAGGATTATCAAACTCTTAAAAGAGGGTAAATCATCACGCAATGTTGCAAAAGATGTTGGTTGTTCACAGTCAGCTGTGTCTAAACTTTGGACCAAATACAAACAACATGGGAAGGTTGTTAAAGGCAAACATACTGGTAGACCAAGGAAGACATCAAAGCGTCAAGACAGAAAACTTAAAGCAATATGTCTCAAAAATCGAAAATGCACAGCAAAACGAATGGGAGGAAACTGGAGTCATCGTCTGTGACCGAACTGTAAGAAACCGCCTAAAGGAAATGGGATTTACATACAGAAAAGCTAAACAAAAGCCATCATTAACATCTAAACAGAAAAAAACAAGGTTACAATGGGCTAAGGAAAAGCAATCGTGGACTGTGGATGACTGGATGAAAGTCATATTCAGTGATGAATCTCGAATCTGCATTGGGCAAGGTGATGATGCTGGAACTTTTGTTTGGTGCCGTTCCAGTGAGATTTATAAAGATGACTGCCTGAAGAGAACATGTAAATTTCCACAGTCATTGATTATATGGGGCTGCATGTCAGGTAAAGGCACTGGGGAGATGGCTGTCATTACATCATCAATAAATGCACAAGTTTATGTTGATATTTTGGACACTTTTCTTATCCCATCAATTGAAAGGATGCTTGGGGATGATGAAATCATTTTTCAAGATGATAATGCATCTTGCCATAGAGCAAAAACTGTGAAAACATTCCTTGCAAAAAGACACATAGGGTCAATGTCATGGCCTGCAAATAGTCCGGATCTTAATCCAATTGAAAATCTTTGGTGGAAGTTGAAGAAAATGGTCCATGACAAGGCTCCAACCTGCAAAGCTGATCTGGCAACAGCAATCAGAGAAAGTTGGAGCCAGATTGATGAAGAGTACTGTTTGACACTCATTAAGGCCATGTCTCAGAGACTGCAAGCTGTTATAAAAGCCAGAGGTTGTGCAACAAAATACTAGTGATGTGTTGGAGAGTTCTTTTGTTTTTCATGATTCCATAATTTTTTCCTCAGAATTGAGTGATTCTATATTTTTTTTTCCTCTGCTTGGTCTAAAAAAGTAACCGTTACTGACTGCCACATTTTTTTCCCCCTGATTTCTTATAGTGTTTCTTACAGCCAGAAAGTTGCCATTTGAAATGACTTTAGTTTTGTGTCATGTCTGTGATCTGCTTTTTTTTCTACAAAATTAAACAACTGAATGAACATCCTCCAAGGCCGGTGATTCCATAATTTTTGCCAGGGGTTGTATTATTGCCTATTATGTAGACTGTTATTGTTGTTGCTATAATATATGAATAAAAATAAATTAAAAACATTACAATTTGACTCTTTTACAACAACGTACGCTGAGACATTAAACAGAAAACAAATCAACACAAACGTGCTGATGCGAACAGCTTAATGCTAACTTAACACTGAAAACACCATAGACATGCTAACGCATTAGCATCGGTCCCGTTTTTAAGTTATAAAATACATCTATCAACTGTTTCAGAAGACCATAACAGGTCGGTTTAACATAAAAATATTAAATATTACTCACAGACATATGACCTTCAGGGTTTTAGCGGGGAAAAATTAGGTTAAAGGGAAATAAAACAATCCATGAATCCATAGATTGAAGCACTGCTACAATTTGGGAATCACTGCTTTGATTGGTTCAAGGTTCAAAGCAAAGCTGCGCTGCAGAAAAGTTGATTACAGACCCGTTGCAGGTCTGTAATCAATGCAGAGAAATTATCATTTTCCTGACAAACAAGTGCGCAACTGCAGAAATGCCTACCCGACATACCTCATTACAAATCGGCCTGACTTCATTGCAGTCACTAGTAATCAGTGGTGTCTCTGGGTGAAAATGCGACTTTTTTTCGTGTGTGTGTGTGTTTTTCTTTTTGTAACGAGTAACGGCATGGCGCATAGAAAATGTATCGGAGTTGAAGTATGCAATTAAGGTCGGAAATGTAGTGAAGTAAAAGTGAAAGTAAGCTGAATTAAAAAAAACTCAAAGTACAAAGTCTCCCAAAACGTACTTAAGTACAGTAGTGAAGTATTTTTACTTCGTTACTATACAACGCTGCCAGCTACATATGTAGCTGATATGGCTACAGGAAGAGCAAACCTATTAATTTTCTGTACCAGCTTACAGGATCACAGGAAGGGGGTGGAGCCTATCCTAACAGTCATAGGGCATGAGGCGGGGCAGACCCTGGACAGAATGCCAGTCTGTCACAGGGCCACATATAGACAAACAAACACACTCACACCCACACAGATGGACAATTTAAAGTTTCCAATCCACCTCACCTGCGTGTCTTTGGATGTGGGAGGAAAGTAGAGCACCCAGAGAGAACCCACACAAACATGGGGAGAACAAGAAAACTCCACACACAGGTGGGAATCGATCCTATGACCTTCTTGCTGGTCATGCAATAGTGCTAACCACTGATTAGTGGTTAGCACCGTGCTGCCCGTACATTACATATAGCTTTTAAAAAAACACTCGAACAATGAACAACAAGCTGTTCAACAAATTTGTTGAACAGCTTTGAATCAAGCTTATTTTTCACATCGCAATACAGTACTGAAAGAGTCAGTTTTTTGGATATGCTGGTTATGAAAGCTAATGGTACTATCATTACTTCTTTATACAGGAAAGAGACTGATAGAAATACTTTGCTATTAGCTTCTAGTTTTCACCCTACATCGCTCAAAAAGGGTCTCCCCATTATCCAGTTTTACAGACTTAGGCGTATTTGCCATTCTGATGAAAATTTCATCAAACAAGGCAGGGGATATGAAAAAAAGATTCACAGAAAGGGGTTACCCATCCATTTGGGTTGAGAAGGCATATGATCTGGCTTTGAAGAAAACACGTTCAGAACTGTTAAAAAAGACTGTTAAACAGAAAAAGGAATTCTCTGTTACCTGCATTACACAGTATTCTCCTCACTCTGCTACCATCAAGGCTATTTTCAAAAAACACTGGCACATTCTGACATCTGATCCTGAGCTCTCTACAATTTTTTAGATACCCTCCCCTTTTTGTCAGTAGGAGGCATAGGAATCTTAGAGACTACCTTGTTTGTGCCAATGTTACCCCCAAAGTCATATCTGTTCAGAGTTTACTGGCACATACTCCAAATGGAAATTACCAGTGTGGGAATTGTGCACAATGTAATAATACTTATAAAACTACTTTTTTCCAGCACCCCCACAGCAGTTAAAAAAAAAAAAATCCATTCGGAATGTAATAACTTGTGCATCCACACATGTAATTTATCTCTTACGCTGTCCTTGTGGTTTAGCATATGTGGGCAAGACCATAAGACAATTAAAACAAAGAATAAGTGAACACAAAAGTTCAATCCGCAGAAACGACAGGAATTATCCAGTAGCCGTTCATTTCAATGATGCACATCATAATGTAAGCACCCTTCGTTTTTGTGGCATTGAACAGGTCTGTCCTCTCTTTAGAAGGGGAGAGCATGATAAACTTGTGAAAAAAAGAGAGGCTTACTGGATTGAAACATTACAAACTTAGGCACCTAAGGGACTTAATGATGAACTGATTCTAAATATCTTTCTATGACATTTTTGTATTATAGTCCTATGGCACATGCTCCATTTCCTCTGTCTAGTTTATTTATTGAGGCAGGTCTGTTGACAAGTGTGTATGTGTGTGTATATATATATGTATGTATGTACACTCAACAAAAATATAAACACAACACTTTTGGTTTTGCTCCCATTTTGTATGAGATAAATACTAATATAAAACTTTTTCCACATACACAATATCACCATTTCCCTCAAATATTGTTCACAAACCAGTCTAAATCTGTGATAGTGAGCACTTCTCCTTTGCTGAGATAATCCATCCCACCTCACAGGTGTGCCATACCAAGATGCTGATTAGACACCATGATTAGTGCACAGGTGTGCCTTAGACTGCCCACAATAAAAGGCCACTCTAAAAGGTGCAGTTTTATCACACAGCACAATGCCACAGATGTCGCAAGATTTGAGGGAGCGTGCAATTGGCATGCTGACAGCAGGAATGTCAACCAGAGCTGTTGCTCGTGTACTGAATGTTCATTTCTCTACCATAAGCCATCTCCAAAGGCGTTTCAGAGAATTTGGCAGTACATCCAACCAGCCTCACAACCGCAGACCACGTGTAACCACACCAGCCCAGGACCTCCACATCCAGCATGTTCACCTCCAAGATCGTCTGAGACCAGCCACTCGGACAGCTGCTGAAACAATCGGTTTGCATAACCAAAGAATTTCTGCACAAACTGTCAGAAACCGTCTCAGGGAAGCTCATCTGCATGCTCGTTGTCCTCATCGGGGTCTCAACCTGACTCCAGTTCGTCGTCGTAACCGACTTGAGTGGGCAAATGCTCACATTCGCTGGCGTTTGGCACGTCGGAGAGGTGTTCTCTTCACGGATGAATCCCGGTTCACACTGTTCAGGGCAGATGGCAGACAGCGTGTGTGGTGTTGTGTGGGTGAGCGGTTTTCTGATGTCAATGTTGTGGATCGAGTGGTCCATGGTGGCGGTCGGGTTATGGTATGGGCAGGCATCTGTTATGGACGAAGAACACAGGTGCATTTTATTGATGGCATTTTGAATGCACAGAGATACCGGGACGAGATCCTGAGGCCCATTGTTGTGCCATACATCCAAGAACATCACCTCATGTTGCAGCAGGATAATGCACGGCCCCATGTTGCAAGGATCTGTACACAATTCTTGGAAGCTGAAAATGTCCCAGTTCTTGCATGGCCAGCATACTCACCGGACATGTCACCCATTGAGCATGTTTGGGATGCTCTGGACCGGCGTATATGACAACGTGTACCAGTTCCTGCCAATATCCAGCAACTTCGCACAGCCATTGAAGAGGTGTGGACCAACATTCCACAGGCCACAATTGACAACCTGCGAACTCAACTCTATGCGAAGGAGATGTGTTGCACTGCATGAGGCAAATGGTGGTCACACCAGATACTGACTGGTATCCCCCCCCCAATAAAACAAAACTGCACCTTTCAGAGTGGCCTTTTATTGTGGACAGTCTAAGGCACACCTGTGCACTAATCATGGTGTCTAATCAGCATCTTGGTATGGCACACCTGTGAGGTGGGATGGATTATCTCAGCAAAGGAGAAGTGCTCACTATCACAGATTTAGACTGGTTTGTGAACAATATTTGAGGGAAATGGTGATATTGTGTATGTGGAAAACGTTTTAGATCTTTGAGTTCATCTCGGACAAAATGGGAGCAAAACCAAAAGTGTTGCGTTTATATTTTTGTTGAGTGTATGTATATATATGTACAGTAGTGTTCAGAATAATAGTAGTGCTATGTGACTAAAAAGATTAATCCAGGTTTTGAGTATATTTCTTATTGTTACATGGGAAACAAGGTACCAGTAGATTCAGTAGATTCTCACAAATCCAACAAGACCAAGCATTCATGATATGCACACTCTTAAGGCTATGAAATTGGGCTATTAGTAAAAAAAAAAAGTAGAAAAGGGGGTGTTCACAATAATAGTAGTATCTGCTGTTGACGCTACAAACTCAAAACTATTATGTTCAAACTGCTTTTTTTTTAGCAATCCCGTGAATCACTAAACTAGTATTTAGTTGTATAACCACAGTTTTTCATGATTTCTTCACATCTGCGAGGCATTATTTTTGTTGGTTTGGAACCAAGATTTTGCTGGTTTACTAGTGTGCTTGGGGTCATTGTCTTGTTGAAACACCCATTTCAAGGGCAGCATAAGGCAACATGACCTCTTTAAGTATTTTGACATATCCAAACTGATCCATGATACCTGGTATGTGATATATAGGCCCAACACCATAGTAGGAGAAACATGCCCATATCATGATGCTTGCACCACCATGCTTCACTGTTCAGAGTTTGGGGGTCGTCTTACAAACTGTCTGAGGCCCTTGGACCCAAAAAGAACAATTTTACTCTCATCAGTCCACAAAATATTCCTCCATTTCTCTTTAGGCCAGTTGATGTGTTCTTTGGCAAATTGTAACCACTTCTGCACATGTCTTTTATTTAACAGAGGGACGTTGCGGGGGATTCTTGCAAATAAATTAGCTTCACACGGGCGTTTTCTAACTGTCACAGCACTTACAGGTAACTCCAGACTGTCTGTGATCATCCTGGAGCTGATCCTAGAGCTGATGGGTGAGCCTTTGCCATTCTGGTTATTTTTCTATCCATTTTGATGGTTGTTTTCCATTTTCTTCCACGCGACTTTTTTTTTTTTTTGTCCATTTTAAAGCATTGGAGATCATTGTAGATAAACAGCCTATAATTTTTTGCACCTGCGTATAAGTTTTCCCCTCTCCAATCAACTTTTTAATCAGAATACGATGTTCTTCTGAACAATGTCTTGAATGTCCCATTTTCCTCAGGCTTTCAAAGAGAACAGCATGTTCAACAGGTGCTGGCTTCATCCTTAAATAGGGGACACCTGATTCACACCTGTTTGTTCCACAAAATTGACGAACTCACTGACTGAATGCCACACTACTATTATTGTGAACACCCCCTTTTCTACTTTTTTTTTTACTAATAGCCCAATTTCATAGCCTTAAGAGTGTACATATCATGAATGCTTGGTCTTGTTGGATTTGTGAGAATCTACTGAATCTACTGGTACCTTGTTTCCCATGCAACAATAAGAAATATACTCAAAACCTGGATTAATCTTTTTAGTCACATAGCACTACTATTCTGAACACTACTATATATATATGTGTGTGTGTGTGTTGAGCTGTCTTATATATCCATGTCTTTTATGTATGTAATACGTTTCCTTGTGGTATATAGGTATATATCTATTTTGTATACATTATTGTATGAGTTTTATGGATGTGTATATTCAAAGGTTATGTTTTTTCTATGACAACATCCTGTGACGTAACCAGCCACACCCTATTTAAGATGGCTTTTCATCCCTATCTGGATCCCAGAAACCGAATTTAATAAAATGCAAAAAATTTCTACATTTATATGGCAAAAAAGAAAGGCTAGACTCAAATTCTCTTTACTGTGCAGCAGTAAAGCTTGTGGAGGTCTTAATTTACCAAATTTGAAGTTATATTACTGGGCAGCACAACTAAATGGAGCAATGGAATGGTTAAAACAAAACAAAGAAACGCAATGGCTGACATTAAAACAAAGTTATTGTCCCAAAATCCCATTACAATCCTTAATATTCTGCTCAAACGAGGTATGGAACAAATTTAAAATCTCAAATAACTACATGAAGTGCACTCACAGAGTTTTAAATACTGTCAGGAAAAAGATTAAAGCCCCCCAGTCAATATCCAGAGCCATGAAAGTTACAGACATTTTAGATTTCATACCAGGGCAACAAGATCAGAAGTTCAAAAATTGGGTATAAAATAATCATTTAATTTTCACTAATGATTTATTTAAAGGGGAGATACTAGGATCATTTAGTCAATGTCAGGAAAAATATGGCTTAACATCAATAGATTTTTATAGATTCTTGCAATTGAGAAGCTATTTAATGTCCCATAAAGAATGGTCACTTCTTAATAAACAACCTGCAGATTTGGAAATGCTATTCATTAATACACAGGGGAGTAAGGAAGAAAAAGGAAAAAAGGAAGGAGAGGAGAGAAGGAAGGAAAAGGGAGAGAAAGAAAGAGAAAAGAAAAGGAGATAAAGGGGGTTATCACAGGCTAAGGGCGCTAATGGAGAATACTTGGAGGTGTTAATATTTATTTATTTTATTTTATTTTTTTATTATATATCGTCTCTCGTTTTTTCTTTGCAAGGAAATGGCGGAACGACTGGAACAGCGTGACTGCATCAAATTTTGCCAGAAATTGGGCGTTAGCCAGGTGGAAACCTTTCGGATTATTCAGATGGCTTTTGGTGACAATCCTATGGGCATCACACAGATTAAGGAGCGGTGCAACCGGTTTAAAGACGTCCGCACAACGGTGGAGAGCATGCCGCGCTCCGGGCGGCCATCAACATGCTGAAATGACCGGATCATTTCCAAAGTGAATGCTGTGGTGATGCGGGACCGTCGTGTGACTATCTGAGAAATTGTGGAAGAGCTGGACATCAGCACTTTTTCGGCACATTCCACTGTGACAGAAGATTTTGCCATGAAAAGAGTGGCAGTGAAATTCATGCCAGTGGCTTTGGCACGAAGCTGATGGCGCAGCAAAAGCGCCTCCGTGTTGAAGCCTCACAGGACATGTTGTGACATGCCCACCTCTTCCACAATTTCTCGGATAGTCACACGACTGAAAAGCCACCAAAAGCCGTCTGAATCTCCCTCAGCCCCAACCAGTCCCAGCAGAAGACTGCCCCTCGCTGAGCCTGGTTCTGCTGGAGGTTTCTTCCTGTTAAAAGGGAGTTTTTCCTTCCCACTGTTGCCAAGTGCTTGCTCACAGGGGGTCGTTTTGACCGTTGGGGTTTTTCCGTAATTATTGTATGGCTTTGCCTTACAATATAAAGCGCCTTGGGGCAACTGTTTGTTGTGATTTGGCGCTATATAAATAAAATTGATTTGATTTAACAGACCTCGTATATGTTTTAAGTATTAATAATATGAATGAACACATTTGATCAGGAGCCCAGATTGTTTTTTGTGAATAATTTAGTGTCTGATCTTCTGCAGACAGTGATTGAACAAGGAGGCCTGCAGCCAGGCGGTCTGAACTTTGACGCCAAAGTCCGCAGAGAGTCGACAGACCTGGATGACCTGTTCATCGCTCACATTGGCGCCATGGACACCTTTGCACGAGGACTTAGGAATGCTGTGCGCATCATTGAGGACGGGCTAATGTCCAGTATGGTGAAGGTGTGCAACTCCTCAACATTCAGGGTTTAATTGCACTTAAATTGTTAGTAGTAATATGTTTATTTGTGTGTCATTTAAACAGGAGAGATACTCGAGTTTCAGGTGTGACACTGGACAGAAGGTGGAGGATGGCACGGCCACCTTAGAGGAGCTGAAGGTAAGATGGAATAAAAAATGAGAAGGAACCATTCAGACAGTTTGACTGTTTCTCAGTCAAATAATTAGCAAAATGTTGTGTTTTGTGTATTTCAGGAATTTATTAAGCAGCACGGCGAGCCAAAAGTGACATCAGGGAAGCAAGAAAAATATGAATCCATCTTTAGTCACTACATATAATGATAAAAGTTATGTCTTTATTCATCTGCACATGATGGCTAACCTTTGACCTTAAATTGTTTTGTATTAGAGCTGCAGATACAATAATTGTCACTAACGTGAGGTAAATAAATATGTGTGTGCACGGAAGCTGATGTGAAGGAAAGACATCTGTGAAATGTAACATTGGAAATATGTGAAATAATACTGTTTTAAATACTGTCTTTCAGAATTTAATGTTGCTAATAACTAATTTTCACTGTGAAAATTTAGACTTTGTAATAAAACAAGTTTTCACAATGACATTGATTAATCAAATAAATGATCGTCTTCATTTTCTACACATTTTAACAACTTTACAGACTGAACAGGTTTCTTCCTGTTAAAAGGGAGTTTTTCCTTCCCACTGTTGCCAAGTGCTTGCTCACAGGGGGTCGTTTTGACCGTTGGGGTTTTACATAATTATTGTATGGCCTTGCCTTACAATATAAAGCGCCTTGGGGCAACTGTTTGTTGTGATTTGGCGCTATATAAAAAAAAATTGATTGATTGATTGAACAGAAGACAGCGCCCCCCCAGAGGACAAAAGGTGATTTTTCTAATGCAGTGATTGAAGTCCATCCCCTCCAGTTTAATGCAATAACTCAAAAACTGTAAATGTTCTCATCTTATAACTCACGATATTATAACAGTATATAATGTGGACAAATGCTTTGAAATCCAGTGAAATGTGATGCACCACATCAATAACAAAAAAGAGCAATTTTGTTTCGCCAATGCAGTATCCCATAGATGTGTCTGCCATCTACTGGTTGGCTAGTGGATGCTGGTTGATGATGGATTAGGAGCAGGTGTGGTTATGTGTGGCCTTGTGACCAGCGGATCCTTGGTTCAAATCTCCATCTGACCAGATAATCACTAAGGGCCCCTGGGCAAGGTCCTTAATCCTCAAGTTGCTCCCTCTAGTTGCTCCTGCAAAAAGGATTTCTTGCAGGAATTGAGCCATCAAAGGGGAAAAAAATGAGAGAGGGGGTTCCATGAGGTACGAAGTGAATGGGGTCTGTGAGAAAAAGTGTGTGAATGTAAATGGACTGTATTTATATAGCACTTTTCCATCTGCATCAGATGCTCAAAGTGCTTTACAAATCCTCACATTCACCCCGATGTGAGGGTGCTGCCATACAAGGTACTCAGTACACACCAGGAGCAATAGGGGATTAAAGACCTTGCCCAAGGGCCCTTAGTGATTTTCCAGTCAGGTTGGGATTTGAACTGAGGATCTTCTGGTCTCAAGCCCAACATTAACCACTAGACCATCACCTCCCTGAATGTCCATACACAAAAGTACAAAATCAGATAAATAAACTGATATTTTCTGATTGTTTAAAAGCAGTTACATTCTAAAACTCAAATATATGGTTACAAGTCTACAGAGCCCTGCAGGAGGGATTCAGTATGAATGAAACAGACACTTCTCTCTCTCTCTCTCTCTCTCTCTCTCTCTCTCTCTCTCTCTCTCTCTCTCTCTCTCTCTCTCTCTCTCTATATATATATATATATATATGCCTGCTTTTGAAGTTGTATGTCGTTTGAAATGAGCTTGTCTGTTTCTTTCATTTGCAAAGTCTGTCTGATGACCACCAAGACCAGTGCTACTTTCTAGGATTTTATGGAGGAATATTTTATCCACAATCATGTTTGTAATTTGCTTGTTGACTGTAAGCACTTACATGGAGTTAAATACAATAACATATTCTTTGGATGTCATCAGATTTTAGACCCCCCCCCCCCCCCCAAAAAAAAAAAACCATAGTGTGATTTTTTTTTTTTTTTTTTTTAGCACTTTGATTTGAATATGTGATTCCTTACTAAAATGTTGTCTTGCATGTTAAGAAATTATTTTACATCACTTTGGTAAAGAGATCAGTGAAAGTATGATTTTTAATTTGCGTTTATACTTGTGTTTATCTCCATGATTCCAAAATATGGCTCGATGGTGTGAAAAGATCACACAGCACCTTTTCACTGACATCACATCATACTACCATGCTGCCAACCGGTCATCCAATCAGCGGCCACAGGCCGCCAGAGTGCGAATATATTTGACCAATCGGCGCTTAGTGCGAGCTCTGCTCACTCGGACCTCACTGTTGATTGGGTGTTTGAGCTTCAGAGGTGGGAGAAAGTTAAAGTCAGTCGTTTTCATAATTAACATCTTTGACTGCAGGAGGTAAATTTTACTTTTCAGATATTTTTTTTTGTAGCAAAAGAGAAATTATTTTTTTAAAAAGGAAGGAATCACTACATAAAAGGAAATATACACAGTTTAACTTTTTTAAATATGTGGATATTTCTGGGAATAGCGAGCTTAACTTATCTTTATAAAAAGTCGGAGATTTTTTCTTACCTTCGCAAAGAATTGGTCATGGCTGCTGTTTTAATTATTGCAGTCAGTCTGCTGTTGTCATATTTCTCTTATTTTCACCGTGACAAGTTCAAAATGTTCCAGGTGTCTAGTTTATCTTTAGGTCCGTCGTTTTTACCTTTTTTAAACGAAAGTTCGGCACTGAGGCGCCACAGAGCACAGAACACAAAGGTAAGACCACAAACATTCTTCTTTTTAAGTGCTTCATACTTTGATGATATTGTTTTTCGCTCTTTTTGTTTAGTTTTGGCATCGGATTGTTTTATATTTTTTTTATTTATGTATTTGTTTATTTACATGTGTGTGTGTGGGGGGGGGGTCTCTTGCCCCTTCAAACTATTTTTTATTTCATGGCTTCATGAAGCTATATTATTATTATTATTATTATTATTATTATTTGAAGGGTGGGTGGCTCATTATGCATTTTTAATCTATTTGTAAATTTTATTCTTTTTTTTTTTTTTTTTTTTTTTTTTTTTTTTTGCTTCATAAATTTTTGTAGGGGTCGGTGGGCTACTATTTTTCTGCGTGGGGGTTGTGCTTTATTTTATTCATTTATTTTTGCTCCATAATTATATTTCTGGCAGGATAATTAGTATTTTTTTTTATCTTTTTTTTCTCCTATCAGTCAATGTGTGAGAAGCAGGTAGAATACATTGAATTAATTTTAATTAAATTTTAAGTAATTTTTAAATTTAATTTGTATTAATGTAAGGATATAACTTGTCATTATACAATTAGCCTGATTTGAAAGTCTTTCATCACAGTCAAAGGAATCATTAAATTTATTATTATTATTATTTTTTTTTTATCATTTTTGTCTGTCAGCTCATCAGTGTACAAACGTTTTGGATGTATTATCTTTTCTCACAAACACATCACAGTAATGAATAATCATCTTTCAAAAATAAGTGCTATAAAGTCTTTTAGGCAGGGACATGGGAGTTATTTCAGTTTTGCATTGATTATGGTGATGTCGATCTCTATCTCATTATTTTATTACCCTCTCCAGAAGCGTTGGGCTATAAAAACGTCAGAAACAGACTCCTCTCTTTCTGAAGGAGCCTCAGCCTGTGAGTCCTCTGTGGTCCCAGAGCCTGATGTGCTTATAGTCGGGGCCGGGGTCCTGGGCTCTGCGATGGCAGCTGTGCTGGCCCGGGATGGGAGGACTGTGATCGTGGTGGAGCGGGACCTGAAGGAGCCGGACAGGATAGTTGGGGAGCTGCTGCAGCCTGGAGGCTACAGGGCCCTGAGAGAGCTGGAGCTGGAGGGTCAGTATCTGCTGCACAAAGGCTTAAAATACCTCCATAGGTTCACAGTCTGTGAGACTGTTGAGTCACACAGGACAGCATGGCTTGATATACATTCGCTGTTTGCTTTGGGGACATTTACCTTTTTATCCCCCTGGTATGAAATATGGGGGGATACAGTGGTCAGCATGTCTGTCTGCCCGTCCGTAGGTCCGTTTTCACCTCCTCACGCAATATCTCAAGAACCAGTTGACCTGTTTCACTCATTTAGCATAAGTGTACACTTGGGTGATTCCTCCAACGCCAGTCCATTACAGTGAGCTTGGGGTCAATTTCAAGGTCATAGTGAGATATTCAAGATATTGTCATTGCCACCCTTGTTAGAGTGATATCTCAAGAACCACATGACCAGTTTCATTCATATTTAGCATAAGGGTGTACGTGGGTGATCCCTCGACACTTTGTATTACTGTGTAAAACAGAGAAAAATACTGGTTGCTCTGGTTATCTCAATAAAGCAGAAAAACAAAGGCCTTTATTTTAATGGCCAAGCCAACATGTTTCGACCATACGCCCAGTCTTCCTCAGGGCTTACATAAAAAAGTATAGACAAACAAACTTGACTTTAAAAAGAAATAAAAAACTTGGCACACCCACAGCGCAAAAATAATCAGACAAAGGTGTGGGAAGCAGGCGGGACAACAGAGAACTAACCCGCTTCCAGAGAGAAAGGTGACTCCACCTTCTGTAATCATTCCCCCTTCAGTGTGCAGTTTACAGAAAACAGGACAAATCAAAATTCTCATTTAGTCCAGGATAGACACATGCTTTTAACTTGTGAATCCAAAAGGCCTCTTAGTGATTTAGTTTAAAATGTCTGTCTCCTCCTCTTGTAAGCGGTTTGATATGTTCAATAGCCTCAATTCGGAGGAGAGAGTCATTGGCATTATGATGCGTATTAAAATGCCTTGCCATTGGATAGTCCTGGTTATTGACTCTAATTGCATATTTATGTTCTGCAAGGCAATCTCTTAAAAGTCTCTTAGTTCGGGCAACATAGGAAAAAAACCTACTGGACAAGGACAAAACAGTCGATAGACAACATAAGTAGTATTACAGTTAAGTCCAATTGTTTATATGACCTATTGTTGTGAACATCCATAAAGGTCTTTGTTGACTAACGTTGGTACAATGGGGACAACACAGACGTTCTGGTTGCTTCTTTAGCCATGTAGTTTTTGAATCTGGTAGGAGATGAGAATGTATTCATTTGTCCCTCAGGTTTGGTGCATATCTAAAAGAAAAAAGAGGTGGTTCCGGAAACACTAACTCAGGATCACTTTTGAATATTGACCAGTTATCTTTGACAACATTTTGATTTTCTCTGAACAAACACTGTAAGTAGTGACAAACATGGGGCGAGACATATCATTGATCTATGATTTTTATTTTTAGTCAGTAATGTGGCCTGATTCAGAGACTGAGCTCTGTCACATTCTTTTTTTAATCAGTGTTGGTTTATAAGCCCTGTCCAAAAATCTACTGGACATGGCCTCAGCCTGTTCAGAAAACTCATCATCATCATGGCAAATATGGTGTAAACATTGAAATTGACTGTAAGGGATATTTATTTTAAGGTGATGAGGGTGGAAAGAATCTGCTCTTAGAATAGTACTACATGATGTAGTTTTTTTTGTAGAGAGTACTATGTAATTCATTGTCTCCACCTTTTAAAGTTTAACAAGTCCAAAAAATTAATATTACTCTGAATATTCAATTGATAATTTAATATTGGTGTTAATAGAATTTAAATATTGATGAAAATCCAGTAGGTCCTCCAACTTACCATCAAAAATCAACAAGATGTCATCAATATAGAGACCATACCAGGTGATATAATGATAATATGGATTAACTGGATTCAAGACAAAGCCCTTCTCCCATAAACTCAGAAATAAACGTGCATAATTCGGAGAAAAACAGGAACTCATAGGGACGCCAATCTTTTGAAGATACAATTCATCCATAAAAATAAAAATATTATTATGAATAACCCAGTCTGTAAGTCTAAGCAATAAATCACAGCAATTTTTCAGAATGTCACTCACAGTGAGAAAACTTCTTAGAGTCCTTCTTGATGTTCAATATTAGTTTACAAACTTTCAACATCCATTGTCACAAGAAAATGATCCTTAATATCTGTCAGTGTTGTGATTCTATTCGATACATCTGTAGTGTCCTCAGTGAATGATGGAAATTTTCTTACCAAAGGCTTTATGAATATATTTATGATATAAAATATCAATATATTTGGTAGCAGGCTCAGTAAGTGTGCAGATATAATAGGACATCCAGGAGGATTGTCCTTTGGTTCTTTATGCACCTGTGCTGGCAGCCTTTTATTTGTTGCCATAGGTGCATAAAGAACCAGGAGCTTTAACCTGTGTAAATGCAATAAGGAACAGAAGATGCACATTCCATTGACCAGAAATGATGACATTTAATCTTACACCGAC